>NW_019385268.1:234178-249132 GCF_000671375.1 Centruroides sculpturatus
AGTCGGCAAATTTAAATTTTCGCTAGTGCTGTGGCGCTGCAATCTTCGGCTATTTCTCGGGCTACTCAAATATTTTACGTTTTTGATACTAAATTAACATCTGAAGTATAATTTTTTATTGTTTTTATATTTTTCAATAAATTTATTTTGTTTGTACAAAATAAAAAAATAATTTTTAACGATACAATAGTCTTTGTTAGGCTTAACATCGACGAAAATTCAACATGGAGCGAAACGCAATGGAGAGAAATTTCAACATGGGATAAATTAATATATTTTTTCGTACATGATTCGTTATCCAAACCACCCCAGTCCCCAATTGATTCGGATAAACGACGCTCTACTGTAAAATACAGAAGATACAAAAATATCTACATTTCCACCCTTTCCAACACCAGGAACTAACAGTCTTTCTTAACAGAGTCATAGCCTTTTCTGCAGAGGAATCTTACCATAAAGAATTCTGACTTGATTTTATTGACTCTTTCCAGGAATATAACTCCTATTTCTTCTAGAAAAACAGATCCAAATTATTATCTCTACATTTGCAACACTTCCAGTAGAAAAAGATGTCAAACATTTCCCAGATGGTGTGCTTGATAACATGGCACAGAATATATATACATTTAACCCCCGTATAACACAGGAGTTATGTTCCAAAAAATTGCCATGTTATGCAAATCCATGTTACACAAAACAAAGAACTAGTATGAAAAGAGGGGTTAGGTTCCAAAAATTAAAAAACATGCTATTATATTTTCATAATTAAGATAAATATCTTTATTAAAATTTTCTTAAGCGACATATATTAATATAAATTAAACAATGTTTTCTTCGTCAATGCTAACCACTATTAACCAAGGGTGTTTTCTTTTTGGCAAGATATTGTTATCCTCTGAGCATTTTTCTGCATTATCTTCAGATCCATGCTCTACCTTTTGCAAAAAATATGCTGATTGCTTGCTTTTAGTTAAAAGATCTTTATAAATTTCCTTATATGGTGCTAATCACTTATGAAGAATAAAATATAAAGTATTATGAAGCACTCATGACGTATGGAATAAGGAAAAACATCTGTGTGACCATAGGGTCGGCACCTCTTTGGCGCCCTGTCAGGATGACACCACCGAGTCTCTAGGGGACTCGGAAATCGTGACGTTAAGTCTAAAGATTCGTGAGCGGTAGCGTGTGAGCGCTTGGATTCGGAGTAGAGATGAGGAGAGAGACGAGGAAGTGACTTACTCGGACTCCATATTTTCTAACAAATAACAATTTTAATTAAATTGAACTAAATACTATACAGAGATATCGGGCATATTATCGTTCTTAATTATACTAGGTCGTTGAGAGAGAGAGGTTACAAACGAATCGCGGGTTGATAAATACCTTGTTGATGGACAGTTCTTTACACTAGATCCGAATCTTGTCCGTTCACTGGTGTAGAGGCACGGAGGAGTGTAGAGGCTTAATCCAGCACGAATTTTTCTCTCGGGTTTAATCCTGGCTCACGGTTTTAATCCTGAGTCACGATTTTAATCCGGGGTCACGATTTTAATCCTGGAGGACGACTTTGTTGGGCGGACTTTGGATGACGACTGTTGTAGAGGGACTTCGGATGACGACTGACCTCAGGGTCTTTTTTTTTTCCAATGTCCATCGACAAGGTATTTATCAACCCGCAATTCGTTTGTAACCTCTCTCTCTCAATGACCTAGTATAATTAAGAACGATAATATGCCCGATATCTCTGTATAGTATTTAGTTCAATTTAATTAAAATTGTTATTTGTTAGAAAATATGGAGTCCGAGTAAGTCACTTCCTCGTCTCTCTCCTCACCTCTACTCCGAATCCAAGCGCTCACACGCTACCGCTCGCGAATCTTTAGACTTAACGTCACGATTTCCGAGTCCCCTAGAGACTCGGTGGTGTCATCCTGACAGGGCGCCAAAGAGGTGCCGACCCTATGGTCACACAGATGTTTTTCCTTATTCCATACGTCATGAGTGCTTCATAATACTTTATATTTTATTCTTCATAAGTGATTAGCACCATATAAGGAAATTTATAAAGATCTTTTAACTAAAAGCAAGCAATCAGCATATTTTTTGCAAAAGGTAGAGCATGGATCTGAAGATAATGCAGAAAAATGCTCAGAGGATAACAATATCTTGCCAAAAAGAAAACACCCTTGGTTAATAGTGGTNTTCATTCCTCTTGGGTTTTTTCCATGAGGTCAGGTGATGGCCTTTAACGGTCGCACGTCCAATATGTCTTCTCCATCAAAAGTTCCTGGTGACACATCCCTGACTAACTTGATCCGACTCAACAAGGAACAAACTCCGTGGGTAATAATTTTTATGGCTTTTAGCCTAACTCGATAAAACGCTCGAATTTAACCGATTAAATTTTCCAATAATTAAAATTTAAAATAACACTTTATTGTGGGTCTGTTTGTCCCTCACATCTGGCAACACAAAATCAGAAGCATCAAGATCTAGCAACACTGAAACAAGTTTCGAGAAAGATTATGTGTATCAACAGAAGGTGAAAAAGAAAATTTACATACTTGAGTACTAATAGTTCACGAAAATTATTATTTTCGTGAACTATTAGTACTTAAGTATGTAAAAATTTATTACATTTCATGTTGTACAAGGGTTTTACCCAATTCTCGAATTGTGTTAGAGTAAATCCGTGTTATAGAAGTGCCGTGTTATATGGGGGTTACCTGTATTTTAAACTTCCCTGTGTAAGACCGCAGATTTTACAGGAGAATTTTTAATGAAAGGAAACCTTCCTGTTTTTTTCATTGTTCAAAATTGTTGTATACAACCCTTTAGAAAAACTCCTCACGGAGTATCAGAGCAGAGGTCTCCTCCAACTATCAACAGTTAGGTGGGAAAGTTGACACTTAGTTGTCAAGAGTTGCAAGTCATTGTCAACAACGGACCGCTTTCCCACCCTAATGCTATAAAAGCACGAGCTACTGCAGATCAAGACACATCCACACACGGAAGTTATTTCTGTACTTGTGTCGATCTCCATGCAAAGGACTTGGATCCTGTCGGAGAAGACATTCAACAGCTGCAAACTCTTCCATACTGTCGGTGTCTGCCATACTTTGGTGTATACCGTCCATTCTCGCATTGATGTATTGTATGTTAGCACTCTGCAAACTCTCTCTCTCTCCCCAGAAACGGAATTTGATGTAGCTAATAGCTGCCCTTTGTATAACTTGCATTTAACCGCATTTAATCAAGTAGTCTTGTAATGATCTTGTATGTTAACCTTAGCCAACCAATAAATGTTTTCTTTGCTAATATGTCAACCTGTCGATCTCTTTTTCCAGAAAGATTCCTGTCCACATACCAACGCAGTCCCCACTCACTTTTTGCCCTCCTAGGCCATCTAACAGGCGCAGAGATCAAGCTTTACCAACCTGTGCAGATTAAGTGGTCAGAAGGGATTAACCTCCAGCCCCCTGCTTGTCTCACACCTGCATAGACTTATATGCCAATATTTTTATCTTTCAGAACGGAAGCAGCCATCTCTTTTTTTTTTCATATTTTCTGTGAAGAAATAGCAACCAATATAAAAAGCAATGATTCCATTTCAGTAAAAACTGGATTCTTTTACAATTTTATGTTTTGCATTTGAAAACATTTTCATGAGAAGGAGTTTCACCTGACTGGCAAAGGGGTCCATAAAATGAAACAGGTTAAAAAACCATGTCCTACTTTGCTGACTGTATTCTACTAAGTGCTTGTTTCAGTAGAATACAAATATACAGTGGAACCCCGGTTAACGAACGTAATCCGTTCCACGAGTCCGTTCGTTAACCGAATTGTTCGTAAACCGAAGCAATTTTTTCCATAGAAATTAATGCAAATACAATTAATCCGTTCTAGCCGTCAGTATTTTTGTAATTTTACTTGTAAAATGGTTTTCTTTAATGAAAATATAGGAAAACGTGCTCATAAACAGTCAATCTAGATTAAATTTTTGGAAAAGGGGAAAGGTTTGACGGGTATAAAAACATCACATACGATCGTTAAAGTTCTAAAATGACAGATAGCAGAAACAATAGGCTAAATTACGAGCGAAAGGCTTATAGGTTTATCAGCAATCTCTGATCAGAGTTGACGAACAGGTATCAAATAAACGCCTCGGAACAAACCTTTCTCGTGACCTGATCTGGTTTCGGTTTTCACCTGGAGACAAAGAAGAAAACAATCGGGAAGGGAGGAATGGGACAGGACTAATCGTAAGGTGAGATTCAAGGAAGAAATACTATAAAAACCCCGAATCTCAAAGTCAAAACGCAGTTTTCCTAAAAATTCTATGGCGATTAATCTGTGTCGTCTTCATCTGGATTAAGCCTGAAGTCGTGCCTGCTAAAATTTGTGTTGTGTCTCGCGGACCGCTCCAGTTGTTGCAGCTCTGTCACCTACTATCGCTTCTGTGACCAAGCGAACCCATCTCGTCCGCTCTGGGGCTACGACTGATCAGCTTGCACTATCGTAGGACCAGCGATACGCCACTCTTCAGTGCCGAGAGAAAATACTGTAGATAAGCCATTTCCAACTACCTCAAATATGTAAGCATCTTCCCGTTCTAATAAACGATTTTCACTGTAAAATACTTGTCATCTTTGTCTCTTCCACCACCACCAACGTACGAATGGACCCTTGACCATCACCGACACACGATTAACTGATTTTCCCTAAAAGTAGGCAAGCTTACAAATTTGACACAAAAAGCCGTTAAGTTCGTTATCCGAATTTTGTTCGTTATCCGAGACAAAATTTTTCCAAAATAAAAGTTCGTTAACCGATTTGGTCGTTAACCAGGACGTTCGTTAACCGGGGTTCCACTGTATATACATATATATACTGAAACTTATATATATAACTTGATTTTACTCTATGAAGCCCACCAAGTCTTCCTTTGTTAAGGAGGTCTGTTAGAAAGTGAAATTTAACCTACTACTACTTTGAAACACCTGTACTAATGTTTTTATTATATCATATATATAAAAATTATAATTTAAACTGTATACCTCACATCTTCTAAAAACTTTTCTAGTTCCAATTTTTGTGCATCACTTCTTCGTATAACCATACTCTGATGACCATCTCTGTGAACGACCTCAGCCAAAATATCACCGACGTTATATTTTGAACGGAATGCTTCGTCAGTAAGTTGATCTGGTTGATAAGCTAACAGCCAAAAATACATATATCTTAACATAAAAAGAATAGTCATCTATATGTTACCGCTAAAGCTCGAAAGCCGTTAATGTGTACATTACCCAGCTAATCTCCAGATTAACTAGGGTGATCTGTTAAAGTTTCGAAAATTGTTCCATTTCTCAAATTACCTAGGTAATGTGCAGATAATCTAGGTAATCTACACATTACCTACTAGGCACTCAGTAAACTGAAAATAAGATCTTTGCTGAAACAGCAACGTTTTTGTACGCTTAAATGAACATAATATTATTTAATTAATTTTCGATATCTAAAGAATCAAGTTAATGCAATCAAACACTCAACAAATTAGTTGATAAAATCAATCATCAATCAATTAAAAAACTGTAATACAAAAAATCAAACAGTTTAAAATATTATTATAATTAGGGAAATGAATTCGCAAAACATATGATAAAATTGTGCTTACTTATTAGTGCAATCTAAAAATTAGTGACACTTTGAATTACGTAGCAATTGGTTTTTGCGACAAGCACACCTATTTGTGGTACACATAGATTTGCATTCACATTTCTGAAACCCTGCCCAGTACCAAAAGATTGTTTTATTGCTGTTTGACATATACATATTTCTACAGCAGGGACATCTTTTGTAGAAAACCTCTCTTTGCAAACACTGAATTCAAATTTTACATACAATTGTTCTAAAATACCTGTTTTAGTACCAAGTTTATAAAAGCCATCGTCTGTTTTACTAAGAACCACAGCTAAAATTGAGCGTGCATCAGTTTTTGCTCTGTCTTGTTCGAAAAGTAGTAGGGAAAGAAAATGAGAGAAACAAACTTTTGAACTTTAATGATACGGAAGTTGTTAATTTGCAGATTCCCTAGGTAAAATGCAGAAAACTCTTGATTCCGCACGTTAACGAATCACCCTAGCAAATCTTAACGACTTTTGAGTTTTAGTGGTAACATATACACTAACACAGAAGAAGAAAAATTTAAGAATCCATGTTGTAATAATCAAATACCTTCATATGATTTCATTTCTAACGATGTAATGCTAATAAATGTCTTCAATATTTTAAAATATCCTTAATATTAATATACATAATAGCACAAATGAAAAATATACTCACAGGCACTGTTTACAACAACATGAGCAGCCAATAGACGAAGTGAATGTACTTCAAATATCACAGGATGAAATAATAATTCTCTAGAAGTTGGTCGTTCATTTGGAATTTTGCTAAGACATTTTTTGATAAAATCCTTAAAATAAACAAAAAGAAAGGGACTTATTAAAAATGTTAAAACATTTAACTGAAATTAATGTTTTTGTAAGTTATCCAATACAAAACCATTATTCTATTGCAAACCAAACATTAAAAATAAAATAATAAATTAGTGAAAAATTAGAAATTTTAAGAAAATTGTAACAATGTAAAAATCATCATCATTTGAGCATAAAAACATGATCTGTGAAATAAAGTTTACAAATTATTGATTGTAGTGTCAAGAAATAAAGGCTTTGCTTCCCAAATAACAATTCCTGTTAAATTTTCACAAATATCCACCCCAAGGTGGGAATGTACTAATTATAAATTTAAAAAAGAACACTGCATTAATATATTCTTTTACCAGCTTGGTAGCAAAAATGCTTATTAAAATAGAATAGCTATTATTACTGAATTGTTTAAATTAAATATTTTACATATACTTGAAATGACTATTTTTAGAGAGGGAAATCAAGTGTTACTCTTATTTTTGTGCTGTGTGTATCTTTATTGAATAAACCATATTCAACAAATTGACTATTGATAAAAACATTATCTTTATCACATTATTCCTTCAGTTTTATTTTTACACTATTATTTTTATTAAATCTATCAGTTTAAAAAAATAGTTATTTTCAATTTTCAAAATTTTATATTTGATAAAAATATGTAAGAACCACTGTCTTTTGATATCAAATATTTCAATTGAAATAATAAAATATGTAAATTTAAAAGATGTACAAAAAGTTATCTTCAGGTAAATTTTAAATTTAAAAACAGAAAACTCAAGCCATTTAAATAAGTTAAAATAGAAAGTAAAAATTTTATTAAACAATTTATACAATTAAAAGGTAGACATTTTAAAAAGAATAAAGAGTGTTTAAAAAATATCTAAATTTATAATCCCCAAAAATTTATAAAATTTATCAAAAATATCAAAATGTGTTTAAGTTTACAATAAAGTGAAAGTCAATGCTGTAAGAAATCAAAACATGCAAAGTGCAAGCTAGAATTTTTGTAGTGCTGGAGAAGAATCATCTTAATCAAGTTTCTTTTTTTCTGGAAATTGTGGTACTGGCATAACAATTGCTACATGTTACATCCTTTGTTTCATTTTTATGTTTAAGCTAGAATATAAAATTATGACTTCATAAATGATGGTAAATAATGTAGAGCAGCGTTTTTCAGCTGCTGGTTCATGAATGGTGCCAATCTATTAAAAATTTAACCAGTCTGAAGAAAAATAATTGATTGTACTGATGCTGGCGCAGTTGATTATGGGGTGGCATTTAAATAGTAATACAGAGAAATAAATAAGCGTAATTCATAGTAGCATATGATTACTGGTCCACATAAAATTATCCATAATTTTACCAGCTGCAATGAGAAAAAGTTGAAAAACACCAATACAGAGCATACAAGTAGTCAAGAATGAGAATGTGAGCTTTATGTTTGATATTGTTGTCAATTTGTAAATATAGTGGTTCCTTGGACTTTGAATAGCTCTAACCTCAAACATTAAATTCAAGAAAAATTTTATCCAGAGTTTGAACAATGCTTTTGTTTGAACTGTCTGCACATTGAAAATTGTGCTGGCTTGCATACACATCATCTATTGTGCACCCAAGTCAAATTAATTTATTTTTAGTAACTAGTCTTTATATTTTTAGCACACATTTTTATTTTTATCCAAAAACCAGTGCTTAGTTTTAAATATTCATTACTCCTGAGGTGCAAGTTAACTCTTCTAGAGAGTTAAAGGAAATAATAATACAGTGATACCCGAACTTACGCAATAGGTGGGACCGAGCAATAACCGCGTAAGTTGAACTAGTGTAAGTCAGGGTATAATTTTGCAATTTGTGTAAAATCCAAGTTGGATGTATGTAAGCTAATAAATGTTCTCGTTAATCTTATCTCGTCTTTTGATTCATTCACGGTTACAAGAAATCACCACATAGAGTCTCTCAAGTTTCCGTAGATATAACAAACACAGAAATAAATATCACACAATAAATTGTAGCTATGCGTCGATTCCGTGCGACACGTCTGAACATGTAAGCTGAACAATAGTATGGGGGGGAGTGAGTAATCGAGAGCTGCGTGGCGCTCAAACAAAAGAAGAATCGATGAGATTTTAAAATCGTGTAACTCCGGGTTCGTGTAAGTCGGGGTAGCGTAAGTTGAGGTATTACTGTATTGTATTATTACAGCTATTTTTTCAGACAATAAAATTTCAATCTTAATAAAGGAAAAAAATAATTGATTAATTCTTATCACTGAAAAGTTTACCGTGATTTAAACCAACAAGTTAAATACTACAACATAATAAATTCTGTATCTGTTTTATGTCAAAAACTTATTTTGTTTTCAATTGATTAAAAAAACTGTATTCAGTAACAATTATTCTTTTTTAGTTTCTAAATAAGGGTTAAATGCTAGTTAAATTAAAATCACAAATTATTTTATTTTATGCTTTATGTAATAAGTAAATATAGAATAAAAAGTAATTATTATTTTCATATGTAATTCAAAGCAAAAATGTCCGCACTCATTTTTGATTCAAAAATATCAAATAAAGTGGACCCAAGTTCATTTTACAGTTAAAATAATAAATTATAACTTATAAACATAATTAAAAAATGGCATAAGTTTTAAGTAAAATAAACTTTTCACAATCAAAAATACCTTTTGTTGTGGATTTTCCAAAGATTCAATTGTTTTTCTTATGACTTCATCTGTTATTTGACTACCACTATCCCCATTACCTGATATTTCTAATGCAGCCATCTACAAGTAATAAAAGAATTCATTTGTAAAAATAACTTACTTTTAGTTTTAATGCATTTCTTTTTCTTTTTTATTTAATTTACCTCTAATGCACACATGCCAAATGAATAAATGTCAATCGCAGGAGACACCATAGTAACTGAAGTAGAGAATAATCAAATTATCTCAAAATGTATCTTGAGAATAGATTAAATTTTTAAAAAAAACTTTGAAAATTTGATTTAAATGTTTATTTAATACAGTATTTGATACGAGTTACCCAGTTTTGTAAAACAAAAAAGTTCTAATGTTATTAAAAGTGGTACTTAGTAAATATTGTGTACTGTCAAATTTATTTTTTTTAAATAAATATTCATTCATTTTGATTTTAATTTTCTTCGTTTAGTAAAAGTAACTGAAAATGAATTGCATTAACTCTAGCAATTTAAATGTATATAACTTTTTTTTTTTATTTCATTTATCAATTTGTGAATTAGGTTATAATTAGGTTATATTACTGTAATTGTAGATAAATGCTTGTAAATAAGGATAACTTCATCCACTGTATACTATGCCATACTATTACTGTAATTGTAGATAAATGCTTGTAAATAAGGATAACTTCATCCACTGTATACTATGCCATACTATTGAAAATGGACTGGAGTGGAGGGAATTATTTACAAGCATTTATCTGTAATTAATATAATTTTATTCACAAACTGATAAATGAAATAAAATACATATTTTATTTCGAACTGTAACAAATATCAAACATGGCTTCAACGACTTTAGAAATGATTCGATATGGGCCACAATATCATGCATCTGAAATTAATAGGGAAAAGTAAAATTAGAATTTCATGAAATGTTTCAATTAACTGGAAATTTAACTTTTGTTATCAAAAAATATAACTTATCTACTCAAAAAATTTAGCATGCAGTAAGTATTTTCTATAAAATGCATAGCTGTTCGTCTCTGTCAAAAGCATTTATTCAGTAACGACAAACCTAACTTATTGTATCTCTCCCTCAATCTCTCAACAGTAGTTCCAAGTCATACTCATATTATGTTATAATTCTATATTCATGCAGTGTTCTCCCCAAGCCAGTTTTAGCTGGTTGATCAACCAGCTAAATATTTCCTCTGATCAGTTAATATAAAACATTTTTATGTATTAACAATAATCAATCTATGGATTAGTATGCAATTGAGTGTTGTTATATGATTATTATTTCACTATCATTAACTGAAATTTTTAAAGAAAATTTGCAATAGCAGCAAGCTATAACATTACAGATCAACCACTAAAATTTCTTCCTGAGAAAAACACTGCAATGATTAAGCAGAACATTTTTTAAAGAAAACAAATCTCTTCTTACAAAAAATTAAATTTTTTTTTCTGTAACTTCCTCGTAATTTCTCTCTGTAAAATCATTTGATCACAGAAAATGAAAATTGGAAATTCATTAAAAATGTTAGATGATTTGAGTTATTGATAACAGAAATCAGTTTTCTGGGTACTACTTAAACAGCTCATAAACATTCAAGGTAGAAATTTATGTATTTTTCTCTTTTGAACATTTGACATTACAGAAGGTCTTACTCAGGATAGAATACAAATGCATACAAGAACAAAATAGTTTAAACACTATGTAATCTTCTTCTTAACAGAAATGTTAGGAAAATTAAACACTGTTTGGTGCCAATTCTACCAACAGAAAATATAATATATATATGTAAACTANAAAGAAATGTATTGAATGTAAAGAAATGTAAAAAAAAGTTTTTGAATATCTTGATTCTATCCTTGCCGTCAAACTTTATGTTTATAATCTAATAATCATTTCGATATACGCCTCCCATAATAAAAGAGATTCCATTTTTAAAATCTTACATAGATATCTTATTTCTCTTTCTGAATCCCAAAGTATTCAAATTAGCTTATGTGGAGATTTCAATATGTGTAACATCTCTTCGAATTCTAATGGTCCATATTATTCTTCCCTTGACCCAACTGAACAATTTTTCCTTAATGAAATATTCTATTTTTTCCAACTTAAACAGGTAATCCTTTTTCCATCTCGTATTAATAACTTTCTTGATCTTGCTTTTACCTATAATTGTGTTGTATCTACCAGTTATGCTCAGGGGTTCAAATCTGACCATAATGCAATATGTTTAGATGTCTTATTAAATACCAATAAACAGCAATCTGCCAAATACATTAATATTCCAATTTGGGCCTCATTCAATGGAATGGAGGCCTCAAAAATTCTTTGCTCCATTGACTGGACCTTCATCAACTCGCCTATTTCTCCTCAGAAACTTACTGATAAAATTTACAACTTGTTTTCTGCCACTATTAAAAAATTATTATAATTCCATAAAATAAACTTTTCTGCAAATAGATGGTTTCCTCTACACTTAAAGAAATTACCCAATATGGTCAGAAAACAATGGAGCAAATGGAAATGTTATGGTAACCCTCGTGACTTATACTTACATAGAATATTGCAACAACGTTATTACCAGGAACATCGTACTGCTTTTCTAGAATATTTTAACAGAACTGTGTCTAACTTTGCCGCTGACCCTCATATCTTCTGGCATTTCATTCCTAACTTTAAAAAAAAAAAAAACAAACCTCCTCACAAAAATCTATTCTGAATGATAAAATATACGATATATTTAATAATGTTAAATCTAGATATTTTCACATTTTACCTGAAGCTAAGTTTCATTCCCTATCCTTTCAACAATGTAAACATAATTTTTTTATTTCTTTTTCCGATGTTAAGTCTGCCATAGATAGCCTAAACAACTCAAATTATAGTCCAGACTCAATTCCGGATCAATTCTTTAAAGAGTTAAAGGCAATATCCGCTTGTTGTTCTCTCCAAACTCTTCACAAGTTTATTAAACTCTAGTCACATTCCAAATCAATGGTTAATCTCTAAAAGATAATTCCTTTACACCAATAACTATTCTATCAGCCATGTTAAAAATTTTTGAAATTTGCTTATATAACAAAATCTATAGCCAAATTACCTCCAGATTCTCCCTCATCAACACTGTGGCATCCGTAACCTTTCTACTACTACTAAACCTTCTTGAAACAACTTATACTATTTTGCAAAATTTTGAGAACAAAAAATCCACCTACATAATGTATATTGACATTTCCCAAGCCTTTGACTCTATCATTCCTAAATTACTACTTCAGACTCTAATTGATTATTTTGATTTAGATCCTGCTCTTTACTGTTGGTTAAACAATTACTATTTATCCAGACTATGTAAGATTCACATTGGTGACTTTGATTTTTTCCCTTTCTCTCCTATTACCTCCAGGATATGTACTAATCATGCTTTTTTCTCAGCTTATATAGATAAATTACTAATCAACCCTCACTCTAAAGTAATTGCCTATGCCGATGTCATCAAAATTTTATCCAATGATCCCTCCTCTCTTCAGATCACTGTCAATTCTTTATGTTCTAATCTTGCCAGTTATAATCTAAAAATCAACATCCATAAAACTGTCATTATGTGTTTTTCTATACTTCACAATCCCTACCATCCTTCCATATTTATTGATTCCTCTAAAATAAACTATGCAGTCTCATCGTGACCTTGGTATCATATTTGATGAAAAATTAATATTTCATGATCATATCTCTTACATCATTAAATCTCTTTCAATTAGACGTGGCTTTATCTGGCGTTTTTGCAAAAATCTCCCTTCAAAAACCGTACTCAGAACAATTTTCTTTACTAATTTTCAATCAATAGTCGATTATTGTTTACCAGTCTTGGGCCATGGCTGCCCCTTATCTGATTCAAAAAATACAATCTGAATTAAATAAAGTTTATTTTCTGATACACAAATTCTGCAATTTACCCTTTACTGACAACCACGATGTGGCAAGAGTTCACCTTGGTCTTCCAAATCTTTCTGATCGCTTAAAATATTTTGACCGCATTCTCTGCTTTAAATACTTCAATGGTCTAATTTTAAATTACTGGCTAGGTCTCCGCATCCCTACTGTAAGAACCCGTAATATATCATGCTTCTTCATCCCATTTTTTCGCCTTTCTCTTTCACAAAGATCCTTTTTTAACCATATGTGAGGGATGCAACAAGTGGGCCGACCAACAGCGAAAGGGGAAACTTGGAGAGACACGTGGTGGATACGACCCGATCAGAGTGTGTACCCGGGGTGAGAGATTTATTGGAGGGTGTGGGAGTTAGGGACGGAAGTGAAGGAGGAGAGGGGAAAAACAAAAAAGGAAACGCAGTTGAACCGTTCTTCGCCCGCATTTGACATCGTTGACCGTTAACTGTGTAACCAGCCATACGAATAATAAAGTGTCTCATCCGTATTCTCATCCGTAGTCTCATCCTTTCGGGTTATTGCGCATAGACACGACATAATTGGTGCCGTGACCAGGATTTGGCCAGAACCAACGCCAACAGGTACGCAATTCACTTATTACTACCATTATCCGATCCGTTGTCGTCCCGCTCCTCGTTACAGGCTTTCGCCGCCATATTGCCCGTCTTCTCCATTCGCAGAACTGATTTCATTACCCCACCGTCACCGTCAATCGAAACATGACCGAGACATTTCCGAACGGAATGAATCCAAATTCCACCAAGGAACTGAGCAAGCTCCGACGCCGCCGTAATACCATAAGAACGTCCGTGACGAAAACGATCAGCAAGATCAATGCCATTTCGGACTCGACGCCATCCGGTGAAATCGAACTGTCCCGTGACATGTTGAACGAATGGCTTAGAGCAGGGCTGTTCAACTGGCGGCCCGCCAAATAATTTTTACGGCCCCCGAGTACATTTTACTATGAATAAATTTATGTTACTAAATTATTATTATTAATATTAAAATTATTTTACTATGTGAAAATTTAAATCTAATTTGAATTTAAAGTAGGTACTATTTAGTTTGCGTAACTTCACTTAACCTGGCTGAATACAGCAGCAACCTTCTTAGCCCCCGAAATGTTTGGTAAAGAAAATATGGCCCACGGGCTATGATAAGTTGGACAGCGCTGGCATAGTTTATACAGATTAGTCCCAAAAAAATTAATTATATGTGTTTTGGAAATGTTGAGTGAAATTAGTCTAGAATCGATTAATTTTATGGAAGAAAACCTTTCAAACAGCCGTAGTCCGTAAACTGCACACATGCCAGGCTGTGATTGGCTAACGTATTTGAGGATTCCTACAACGCGAAATTCTTATAAAGCGAAACGTATCTACCGCATTATAGGGGGGGTCGACTGTATGTACTTTTACTTTTACATATAAATAAACATAGTAAGAAAGTACAGTAGAGCATCGATTATTCGACCCCTGATCAACCGTCACATTGGTTAACCGACCGTGTTCTAGTCGGCAAATTTCAAATGTCCACTAGTGATAGGCACTACAATATTTGGCTGTCTTGACTACTTTAATATTATTTTTGTTAAATTTTTGTGTGTTTTAGCTGGCAACACGGCTTGACCATAGAAGGGAGGCCAGTATTTAAACGAGACTTAATTTTCTAATTATGAGTGGTTGTTTGTTTTGTGAGCAATAAAATAATTTAAAAATAATTTTTAACGATACAATAGCGACGATTATTATTTTTTAAAAGAATTTGTTAGGCTTAACATCGATGAAAATTCAACG
>NW_019385268.1:256210-275354 GCF_000671375.1 Centruroides sculpturatus
TGTGCCGTCACATGGTGAAAGGTGTGACGTGAACTTTTACATATTCTGTTAATTTCAAATTTTATTTATATATTTTTATCACAGTTGTTGTGTTTCTTATGTATGTATGTTGTATGTTCTTATGTATGTATGTTGTTGTGTTTCTTATGTTATCTTTTGTATGTATTTCATTCTCTGCCGCAGCACTGATGAAATAAGATGATGTTTGTTTATTCTTTATTACAAGCCACCCATTTTTATGTATTCTAATAAATTATATGTAAAGAAAATTTGCTCACAGGTGTTGGTATCTGTTTAATAACAATAATAATAGGTTAGTGGCATTATGTAATTCTATTAATAGTATCATATCATACGTTTTTGAGGGGAATAACATTTTGGTGTGCTGTGTTGAGTCATGGGTGTGCCGAAAGTAGAAAAAGGTTGCGGAACACTGCCATATAGCATCTCACAAACAGCTTGTTGAACCTTACCTATATCATGCTTTTAATTTTTTTTTAAATAAATGTAAATCTATTTTATATAATATATAATGTAACTGTTGTTTTACTTTATTTATAAATTTTATTTTTTATGTCTGTTATATCTTTTATATTTAGTAATCATTTTATTGGGGATCATTTTTTTTGTTATTAGGGGGGTGGAATATAATCATCTCTGATGTTTCCAACTAAATGTAAATAAATAAATAAATAAACAAAGTATTGTGTGCACTTCAAACAAAATTCACAAGGATAGCAAGAAAATGAGCACAGACTATTCAGATAATCCTACATTTTGTAGCATTGAAATTTTAAAGTAAAAATAACCACAACTTTTATGCTGAAAATAGGAATGATTTCCTTTTTTCTTAACCAATATTGTACTGTATATAATATAAATATATGGATGTTTTCTAGTATCAGGTTCAGCTGTCCCTTGTCTAAAGTCACATTTGGATGTCACTGAACATATTCAAATATGATCTTGATGATAAATATACACAATCATGTAATAAGTAAGTGCTCAATAGTTTTGTCAAACTTTAAATTACTTTTGAACATTCAGTTAATACTTATAATAGGTACAATCATATGATTACTAATCACTGTAATAAAGTTTACTCTTTTTTTATATTGAAAAGATATTTAGTATAATTCAATAGCTCTTATAATTAATACTTTATTTAGCATAATGCTAACTACTAATTATAACAATAATTTTTGACACACTTCTAGCCAAAATGATTTCCACCATTTTGGCATTTTGATCTGATAATTAAATGCATCATATCCATGACTAATAAGTATAAATTTCAAGGGGGTGTACTAATATGAAATGATAGAGTGCAGGTGTAAGACATTGTTACACTGTTACAGAGTCAGTAAAAAAATCAAAGAACATGTCAAAAATAGGAATACAGATCTAGTTTCTCACTATATCTGACCTCCCTGCTTTACCATCTCGAGCTGTTTTGATATGGACTTATGTTTCTTGATCATAGCATTGTTGAAATTGGCAACAACCCAATTAATGACATCAGAATTCCATGCATTGTATTAGTGTTGATTCAGTATATTTACACTTCTAGAAGATGTAACATATTTTTCATATTTACATTGGGACTCCTTGCAGAACATTACAGAACATTCATATTGTTGGTCTGGAAGTACTACATGACTATTTTTATTGACATACTAGCTTACCCGTCGCGCATTGCTGCAATCTCAGAAGAAAGGAAATTTAAGCAAACTCGTTATGATAAAATTAAATTTACATTTTATCATTTTTATTTAAACTTATTATTATTATTCATTTTCGTCAGAAAAACATTTCAGTGTCGTTTCAATTCTATTTATTTATTGGAGTGTTTGTGGATACACAATATTTTTTGTTTTTCTATCTGGTGGTTTGTGCACGAATAAATCAGAAGGTTTTCCGAAGCGTGAGCTGGCCACATACAGTTGTCCACACAATAAGCACGGATTCTCCAAATGCGATATTCTCCATTTATATATATATATATTTTTAATCCTTTATAATTTTAATTTTTTAATTGCTCCTTCTTCTCTTCCTTGGCACATTGTGAAATTTCTGATAGTTGGATAATAAACCGTTTTATTGTAATTTGTCTTTTTAAATTATTTTGAGTTGATATTAAAATTTGGAAAAGGGGGGATACCTAGATCAATAAAATACGTGAATTTCTTCCTACAACTTCGGTTGTTGTTTGGGGTACAGTTAAAATTTTAACAAAGTTCCAGCAAATACATAATTATCAAAAAAAAACTTGAAATAAAGTGATTAAACAAAAATTATTACAAATATCGTAAATAACATTTCACAAATGCATATATAGAAATATTTTTTGGAGGGGGGAAATGGTCTTCACAATTTGAAATCGATCGAAAACACAGTGAAATGCTCGTATAAACGCGTGCCATCTATCGTAAGTTAAATGTACTATGCCGGAGTGTATTAAAAAACTTCCCAACGTTTTATGGCAATTGTACTATGCCACAAACCTTCACGGGAGTATATTAAACAACTTCCCAAAGTTTCACGGCAATCGGATAAACGATGTGGTAATGCATGAAGGACAGACAGACACACACACACAGACACACACACATACATTCATTTTTATATATATATAGGTTATCCTGCTGCTGCTGCTGCTGCTGCTATATCCATTTTTTTCAGCCAAATTGGCATATCTGTGGGAAAGACATGCTGAAGGTCATCTAGATAATACTGCTGTTATACTTTTGATTAAGTAGGTTATACTGCCAGTAAAATCATAACACTTCTGATGACTGAATGAGATGCAATCATATCTTTGCACACTAAGTGATAGACAATTTATATCTATAAATAACTTATAATACACACTAAATGGAACAGCATTCTATCTTCTTCAGGCAGCCAAATACGTCAATAAAAAATCAAATTGCTAAAAAAATACAATTACAATACAAATACAAAACCTCAATTATCCGGACTGCTATTATCCAGATTTTCGATTATCCGGATTGTTCAAAATAAACAAAAATTTTACAAATTTGCTGATTTGCACTTGGCAAATTACGATACTGTTTATGTACGTGATGGAATGCATAACTTTTTTTGTTTCAACAATGTCTCACCCAGTACAGTGGCTGTAAACTCTCAAATATATTTTGCGTCGTAATAAAAATATAACTTGACATACATATTTATAAATAATTTTATTTTCAAATTACATCATTTCTATGACCAAGGGTGGCGTAAGGCATGGGCAATGTGGGCCACTGCCTATGCCTTGTGGTCCGAAGGGCCTCGCGTTTTGAAGGTTTACGCATTACTTAAAAGCTACGAATGCGACGAAAAAATTTTACTCATCATAAAACAATAAATAGTTTGTCAAATTTTTATTCATAAAAATGCAGTTTCAACTGCTTTTTATTTTATAAAATCAGTCTTCTTGCACCACCAGAGGGCCTTTTAAACAATAGGTAGTCTGTTAGCGTTGGTCAGTTGTAGTCCAAATTCAATACGAACATTTGTTTCTTGAAAATTTGATCACGATTTAAATACACTATTTACTTTTAATATTACCAATATGTCATTGAAAAGAAAACGTGTTGTATTATCATTAAAAAACAAAGTATTGTTGTTGTTGTCGAAACCGTGTTGTTATTTATGTTTGTATACTGGCACAATGAAGTGACATTCTTTATCAACACTTGGCAAGTTTTCAATCTTTATTCAGTTAGCTTCCTATTTTGTTGTCAACTGTCCTATTTTGTTGTCAACAAAGACAAAGTATTTGTTTCGATTATCCGAATTTTTACTTATCCAGACTACCTTCATCCTCAATTAGTCCGGATAATCGAGGTTCTACTGTACTTTATATTTTTAAGAACTGGTCATATCTTCAAAATTTCAATTTCTATTCTTGTTTTTATATAACAATTTAATGAAACAGAGATGAATTGTACTCAAATTTATGAAAATTCATGATATTTTCTTATAACACTTGCACCCTATTTGTACACAACTGCTGTATATCATTGCTTTCAGATGCTATTGATAACTGGACATCAAACAACTTTTCGAACATTTGACAAAGTACAGTACATCAATGTAATATACATTCTGAAATTACTATTTTGAAATATATATAAATACAAACAAGAATTAAACTTTGATATTACTCTTGAAAATACTTTTTAAAATGAGTATAGTGTATTTACTTAATTTTGTGAATAGAAAATTTTTTGATCATCATAACTAAGTTTTGTATTTTTATTTCTCTATTAAAACTTACACACACAGAACACATATATAATTAATCATGCATATACTGAACTTACACATACTGCCAGCAGTGAAAAGTCTGAAAATAAAGTCATGGTTTAAATTGCCTCTGTTCAGATTCTAGATATAAACCATAACTTTTGATATAGCCAAAAATAGTCAACAATAAGCAACTGCTTACCTATAGTACATCATTTATCAGAAAACTCTCAGGACAAAGCTTGTAAAAAATAGAAAATTGCAAGTATTAACTAATGGTCCTAGCTCCTGGCAAAGTAGTCCCCTCAGCTATCTATACACAATTGCCAATGTTTCTGGGAGGTCTGGAAGCAAGCAGAGAAAACTTCAAGTGTGATGCTTGTTAGCTTATTTGTCATAGTCCGTTGGATATCTGTGATGTCTTGAAAAAACATCAGTTGCTTTTTCACTCACAGAAACAAGAAAAGTCACACTTTTCTGACAAAGGGTAGCAACTGAAAGGGATGTTTCATCAAGATATCACAGACATCCAACAGACTGTGACAAATGAGCTAACAAGCATCACACTTGAAGCTTGCTTCCAGACATCCAAGAAACATTGACAATTGTGTATAGATAGCTGAGGGGACTACTTTGCCAGGAGCTAGGATCATTAGTTGGTAATTGTAATTTTCTATTTTTTATGAGCTTTGTCCTGGAACTTTTCTGACAAAGTATGTATGATTATAGAGTGTCATCTAATTTATAAGTTAGACATCATTCCTATAAACAGACCATAAACTTTAGCAAATAGCAACTGGAACAATAATTTTCACTGTCTTTAAAAGCATTATGATTAGTGATGTAACGAATATTCGGTTACTATTCGGTATTCGGCATATTTGACCTATTTTTCGCTATTCAGCCAAATACCGAATATTTAATCACTATTCGGCCGAATNAGGTACTATTTAGTTTGCGTAACATCACTTAACCTGGCTGAATACAGCAGCAACCTTCTTGGCCCCCGAAATGTTTGGTGAAGAAAATATGGCCCGCGGACTATGATAAGTTGGACAGCGCTGGCTTAGAGAGTTAAAGATATTAGATGAAGCTATTCACGGTAAACTCGAGGACACGGAATACGAAACCGACGCTGCTGCCTGTGAAGAGAGAGAAGAATCTACCCGACTTGCCGTGATTAGAGTCCAACGAATCCTCGATCGTAGGAACGCCACATCCGACCTCACCCCAGCAAGCCCCATCAGTCCCGATTCCCCGTCCTTTACCAGTCAACCACAGGCAACCATTTGCACCAGATTGCCCGCCTTGATCCTTGAATCGTTTGAAGGAGAAATAGCTAAATGGCAACGGTTCTGGGAACAGTTCACAGCAGCCATTGATGAGGATCCAAATATACCGGACATTGAGAAGCATGTCTTCCTTCGGGGATATCTTCGAGGTGAGGCTAAGCGTCTAGTCGATAGCATCGCCATAACCGCAGGGACGTACGCAGAGACCAAGGCACGATTACTGAAGAAATACGGAGATAAGAACCGTATAATTCAAGTGCACATCGACTACCTAGAGAGCTTACAACCTTTAATCCATCCGACCACCGCCGAATTGAACGACCTCTTCGTTGAGTGCAATAATAGAGTGCACGCCCTGAAGGCCCTGGGAGAGCCCATTAGCCATTACGGACGCATCCTAACGCCGAAAATCCTTTGGGCATTCCCGGATTCATTGTGTGAACGATGGCTCATTCATGCCCGTCATAAGGGTACCAGTGAATCCGATCTGGAACTATTGCTGAAGTTTGTGGGAGATGAAATAGATGGTATCACTACTGCTGCTACTATCCATGGAACACAGGACCAATTTCTGACAAGAGAAGAATCCCGAGCTACCGCAGCCACTCTAGCAGTCCGGACGAGGAATAAGTCCACGGGAAGAAACACTAAAGGGAGAGGATCCTCCTATCCCCCGTGTGCCTTCTGCAACAGCTTCCTCCACTTCAGTTCTGACTGCACACTCATCACAAATCCGAGAAAACGCGCAGAGAAACTGCGCGAGACCAACCGTTGTTTTCTGTGCTTAGGCCAAAACCATACCGCTCACAATTGTCCCCGACGAGGAAAACTGGTATGTCGACAGTGTGAACGCAATCATCACGTTTCAATATGTGAAGCAGACTCAACGCAGACTCACACGACGGTTGCAGCTAACAGACCGACACCACCTAAGACCCAACCCACAATATCTACCCCGGGGTTTGCTCCCTCAACTATTAGCACATCTCGAGCCACAGTGAGTAAAATCGATGTGCACTCAGACTTTACATATCTACAGACAGCTCGAGTTTGGGTTCATGGAGCAAAGGGCACCGCAAGACAAGTTAGATGTGTCTTAGATCCAGGAAGCCAGAGGAGTTTCGTTGGCACCCCCCTCATTGACTCACTAGAACTTGCAGATCCACAGCAGGAGTCATGTGATTTACCCATTGAAATACTAATTGGATCCGAATTTTACTGGCGATTTGTCAAAACGGAAAGCCCTATTCGCATAAATGACACTCTGACATTAGTCCCATCTCACTTTGGCTGGATTCTGAATGGTAACCGGACTAATGTCTCGATTCACCCAGTCCAGGTTAATAGTATTACAACTCCTTTGGACCCGATACTACGATCAATGTGGGATCTGGATACACTCGGCATCCGAGAGTCGGAGGAGAAGTCATTGACCGTCCATGATGCACATCTGCTCGACGGCTTCCGTCAATCTTTCCGGATCAAGGGAGGAAGGGCAGAGGTCCGTCTACCCTGGAAGCAGAACATCCGCCTCACAGATACAAACCGCACAACTGCTCTGCGCCGTTTTGAAACCCTAAGTCGCAGATTCAGCAATGATATAGAGTTCAGCAATATGTACACCCGCCATATGCTCAACTACTTCTCCAACGGTTATGTAGAACGGGTTGACGAACAAGCAACATTACAACAGACCTACTACTTGCCACATCACACAGCAATCCGAAGTAAACACAACATTTCCAAATGGCGTATCGTATTTGATGCTTCTTCTCACGTGAAAGGACACCCTGCCCTCAATGATGCCTTGGAAGTGGGTCCCAACCTGATGCCGGACATCATAGCGACACTACTCTGCTTTCGCCTTCACAAAAGGGCATTAGTGGGAGATGGCAGTCAAGCCTTCCTCCAGCTAACATTGCACCCCGATGACCGAGATGTCACCCGCTTCTTCTGGTTTAAGGTGGTCACCGACGAAAAGAGGCATCTGCACACTACGAAGGAATTGGCTGTTTACCGGTTCCAACGCCTGCCTTTCGGACTAGCTTCCAGTCCATTTCTCCTGTCAGCCACCCTCCGGGAACTTGCTGCCAGTTCCACAATCAGCCACCCCTCAGCTGCCCACATACAGGACAAAGGTCTATATATGGACGACTTTTCAGCAGGAGACGATACCGACCCCGCTGTCATACAAATATATCGGGACATTACAGATATGATGGATCAGATCCAGCTTCCCATGGCAAAATGGGCTACCAATTCGGAATTGCTGAAGAAGCTGTGGGAAGACACGAATATAGCATATGCCCAGAAAACACGAATTCTCGGAGTAGACTGGGACACCGCGAAGGATGAGTTTGCCATAGACTATAACGACGTTGTTTCAGATGCGGTGGAACGCCCAGTACGAAACGCCTGCTACTTGCCACAACATCCCGTTTCTATGATCCTCTCGGATTATTCGCACCCGTCTCCATTACGGGGAAAATCATTTTCCAAGACACTTGGCTCCGCGGACTCCAATGGGATGAAGTCCTGCCAACAGACATCTCAACTCATTGGAAACACTGGCTAGAAGACTTACAACATTTGTCACTTGTGTACATACCAAGATGGATCAAAACAACAAGACTTAACCTACATCTAGCAAAAATCCACGTCTTCTGTGATGCTAGCGAGCGTGCCTATGGTGCTGTCATTTACATCCGTACCAATCTTCCATCAGGCATTTCCACATGTCTTCTCTGCAGCAAAGCTCGTCTAGCCCCCATCAAAAGGGTTACCTTACCTCGGCTAGAACTGCTTGCAGCCCTGGTGGGTTGTCGCCTGCTAAAATACGTTACCACTGAAACCAACCTTCAAAGAGAGGGCACTGTCCTTTGGAGTGACGCCAAGGTGATCTTAGGTTGGATCCGTGGACACCCCAATCGATGGAAGACCTTTGTACAAAACCGAGTGACGGAGATTCAAAGCATCACCAACCCAAATCAATGGCACCTTGTCCCAGCACAGACAATCCAGCTGACCACTTATCTCGAGGCCTAACCAGGATGTGCAACTGCGTAGGTGAACACCTACGCAGTTGCACATCCTGGTGGCGCGGTCCCCAATAGTTATCACAAACAGAAGAATACTGGCTGGCCAATGACCATCCGACACCATCAGATTGCGCCGCAGAAGAACGCAAACATGTGGTCACCCTGCACACTGCAGCCCATATCAAATTGTTAGATACATCTCGCTTCAGTAGCTACATACACCTCCTCCGAGTAACAGCATGGATCCTCCGCTTCATTACACTTTGTAAAATTCACCCCCGGAATAACCACCCGAAAGGAGAACTCTCAGCAGACGAAGTAAGCTCAGCGAGAGACCACTGGATCAGATCAGCACAGAAGACATATTTCGCTAACGAGTTAATAGCACTCAACTCCGGTACACTCATATCAGAAAAATCACCCATTTATCGCTTCCACCCATTCCTGTCCAATGGGATCCTAAGAGTAACGGGCCGATTGAAATTTGCGGATGTCCGCGCTTCCACACAGCATCCAATTCTACTAGACGGCCGACACACCTTCACCCATCTCCTCATCATGGACTGCCACTTATGCCTGGGGCATATGGGCACTCGTGTGGTTCTTGCCAACCTGAGAGAAGAGTTCTGGATCCTGCAAGCTCGTCAAGTAATCAAGACCGTGCTACATAGATGCCTATCGTGCCAGCGCCAAAGGAGTCAGCCTTACCAAGAAACCAAAGCCCCCCTCCCTCCTGACCGTGTATTACCCTCTCCGCCTTTCTCAATCACAGGAGTAGACTTTGCCGGCCCACTGTATATCTGAAAGGGTCAGTCAATAGAGAAGTCGTACATTACACTGTTCACCTGCGCCACAACGAGAGCTGTACATCTAGAGCTGTCTTCGAGCATGTCAACAGACAGTTTCCTCCTTTGTTTACAGCACTTTGTAGGACGGCGAGGCCTCCCTCACAAGATCTACTCCGACAATGCCAAATCATTCCACGCAGCCAACAAAGAACTATGGGATCTCTGGCAGTCACTCTCTGATAAGCAGATTACCCGCTACTCTGCCCACCACGGCATCACTTGGGTCTTTAATGTGGAGAAGGCGGCTTGGTGGGGAGGATGGTGGGAGAGAATGGTGGGGAGCATGAAGAGATGCCTTTGCAAAATACTAGGGAAAAGCCTAGTAAATGCAGAACAAATGTCTACCGTACTCACCGGGGTAGAAGCCGCCCTCAATAGCAGGCCTCTGGTACACAATTATGACACCGAGGAGCCAGAAGCACTCACTCCCTCTCACTTCTTGATAGGGAAAAGAATCTCTGACCTCCCAGAGCCTAATAATCATACCCCAATTCATGACCTCGTGAGACAGTGGCGTCATCAACAGTCGATCACCGACAGTTTCTGGAGACGATGGCAAAAGGAATACTTGCTTGACCTACAAAGCTTTCATCAGGTTCGTAGGGTCAGGAAGAAACTGCCACCACCCCGTGAAGGAGCTCTTGTTCTTCTTAGGGAGGACTCGCTACCTAGACAGATGTGGAGGACGGCCGTGATCGAAGAGCTGATTGCCGGCCGCGATGGTTGTGTGCAAACATGCCGTATGAGGCTCCCTGATCGGAAGCGCATCAGCCGCCCCATCCAATTGGTCCTCCCATTGGAAGCAGAGGACCAAGGTGGGGAGGATATGAGGGATGCAACAACAAGTGGGCCCACCAACAGCGAAAGGGGAAACTTGGAGAGACACGTGGTGGATACGACCCGATCAGGGTGTTTACCCGGGATGAGAGATTTATTGGAGGGTGTGGGAGTTAGGGACGGAAGTGAAGGAGGAGAGGGGAAAAACGAAAAAGGGAACGCAGTTGAACCATTCTTCGCCCGCGCTTGACATCATTGACCGTTAACTGTGTAACCAGCCGTACAAATAATAAAGTGTCTCATCCATATTCTCATCCGTAGTCTCATCCTTTCGGATTATTGCGCATAGACACAACACCATATAGCAGTGTTCCGCAACCAGTGTGCTGCGGCACACTGATGTGCCGTCACATGGTGAAAGGTGTGACGTGAACTTTTACATATTCTGTTAATTTCAAATTTTATTTATATATTTTTATCACAGTTGTTGTGTTTCTTATGTATGTATGTTGTATGTTCTTATGTATGTATGTTGTTGTGTTTCTTACGTTATCTTTTGTATGTATTTCATTCTCTGCCACAGCACTGATGAAATAAGATGATGTTTGTTTATTCTTTATTACAAGCCACCCATTTTTATGTATTCTAATAAATTATATGTAAAGAAAATTTGCTCACAGGTGTTGGTATCTGTTTAATAACAATAATAATAGGTTAGTGGCATTATGTAATTCTATTAATAGTATCATATCATACGTTTTTGAGGGGAATAACATTTTGGTGTGCTGTGTTGAGTCATGGGTGTGCCGAAAGTAGAAAAAGGTTGCGGAACACTGCCATATAGCATCTCACAAACAGCTTGTTGAACCTTACCTATATCATGCTTTTAATTTTTTTTTAAATAAATGTAAATCTATTTTATATAATATATAATGTAACTGTTGTTTTACTTTATTTATAAATTTTATTTTTTATGTCTGTTATATCTTTTATATTTTGTAATCATTTTATTGGGGATCATTTTTTTTGTTATTAGGGGGGTGGAATATAATCATCTCTGATGTTTCCAACTAAATGTAAATAAATAAATAAATAAACAAAGTATTGTGTGCACTTCAAACAAAATTCACAAGGATAGCAAGAAAATGAGCACAGACTATTCAGATAATCCTACATTTTGTAGCATTGAAATTTTAAAGTAAAAATAACCACAACTTTTATGCTGAAAATAGGAATGATTTCCTTTTTTCTTAACCAATATTGTACTGTATATAATATAAATATATGGATGTTTTCTAGTATCAGGTTCAGCTGTCCCTTGTCTAAAGTCACATTTGGATGTCACTGAACATATTCAAATATGATCTTGATGATAAATATACACAATCATGTAATAAGTAAGTGCTCAATAGTTTTGTCAAACTTTAAATTACTTTTGAACATTCAGTTAATACTTATAATAGGTACAATCATATGATTACTAATCACTGTAATAAAGTTTACTCTTTTTTTATATTGAAAAGATATTTAGTATAATTCAATAGCTCTTATAATTAATACTTTATTTAGCATAATGCTAACTACTAATTATAACAATAATTTTTGACACACTTCTAGCCAAAATGATTTCCACCATTTTGGCATTTTGATCTGATAATTAAATGCATCATATCCATGACTAATAAGTATAAATTTCAAGGGGGTGTACTAATATGAAATGATAGAGTGCAGGTGTAAGACATTGTTACACTGTTACAGAGTCAGTAAAAAAATCAAAGAACATGTCAAAAATAGGAATACAGATCTAGTTTCTCACTATATCTGACCTCCCTGCTTTACCATCTCGAGCTGTTTTGATATGGACTTATGTTTCTTGATCATAGCATTGTTGAAATTGGCAACAACCCAATTAATGACATCAGAATTCCATGCATTGTATTAGTGTTGATTCAGTATATTTACACTTCTAGAAGATGTAACATATTTTTCATATTTACATTGGGACTCCTTGCAGAACATTACAGAACATTCATATTGTTGGTCTGGAAGTACTACATGACTATTTTTATTGACATACTAGCTTACCCGTCGCGCATTGCTGCAATCTCAGAAGAAAGGAAATTTAAGCAAACTCGTTATGATAAAATTAAATTTACATTTTATCATTTTTATTTAAACTTATTATTATTATTCATTTTCGTCAGAAAAACATTTCAGTGTCGTTTCAATTCTATTTATTTATTGGAGTGTTTGTGGATACACAATATTTTTTGTTTTTCTATCTGGTGGTTTGTGCACGAATAAATCAGAAGGTTTTCCGAAGCGTGAGCTGGCCACATACAGTTGTCCACACAATAAGCACGGATTCTCCAAATGTAGCCCATACACTCACAGCGATTGTCAAAAGTGCGATATTCTCCATTTATATATATATATATTTTTAATCCTTTATAATTTTAATTTTTTAATTGCTCCTTCTTCTCTTCCTTGGCACATTGTGAAATTTCTGATAGTTGGATAATAAACCGTTTTATTGTAATTTGTCTTTTTAAATTATTTTGAGTTGATATTAAAATTTGGAAAAGGGGGGATACCTAGATCAATAAAATACGTGAATTTCTTCCTACAACTTCGGTTGTTGTTTGGGGTACAGTTAAAATTTTAACAAAGTTCCAGCAAATACATAATTATCAAAAAAAAACTTGAAATAAAGTGATTAAACAAAAATTATTACAAATATCGTAAATAACATTTCACAAATGCATATATAGAAATATTTTTTGGAGGGGGGAAATGGTCTTCACAATTTGAAATCGATCGAAAACACAGTGAAATGCTCGTATAAACGCGTGCCATCTATCGTAAGTTAAATGTACTATGCCGGAGTGTATTAAAAAACTTCCCAACGTTTTATGGCAATTGTACTATGCCACAAACCTTCACGGGAGTATATTAAACAACTTCCCAAAGTTTCACGGCAATCGGATAAACGATGTGGTAATGCATGAAGGACAGACAGACACACACACATACATTCATTTTTATATATATATAGGTTATCCTGCTGCTGCTGCTGCTGCTGCTATATCCATTTTTTTCAGCCAAATTGGCATATCTGTGGGAAAGACATGCTGAAGGTCATCTAGATAATACTGCTGTTATACTTTTGATTAAGTAGGTTATACTGCCAGTAAAATCATAACACTTCTGATGACTGAATGAGATGCAATCATATCTTTGCACACTAAGTGATAGACAATTTATATCTATAAATAACTTATAATACACACTAAATGGAACAGCATTCTATCTTCTTCAGGCAGCCAAATACGTCAATAAAAAATCAAATTGCTAAAAAAATACAATTACAATACAAATACAAAACCTCAATTATCCGGACTGCTATTATCCAGATTTTCGATTATCCGGATTGTTCAAAATAAACAAAAATTTTACAAATTTGCTGATTTGCACTTGGCAAATTACGATACTGTTTATGTACGTGATGGAATGCATAACTTTTTTTGTTTCAACAATGTCTCACCCAGTACAGTGGCTGTAAACTCTCAAATATATTTTGCGTCGTAATAAAAATATAACTTGACATACATATTTATAAATAATTTTATTTTCAAATTACATCATTTCTATGACCAAGGGTGGCGTAAGGCATGGGCAATGTGGGCCACTGCCTATGCCTTGTGGTCCGAAGGGCCTCGCGTTTTGAAGGTTTACGCATTACTTAAAAGCTACGAATGCGACGAAAAAATTTTACTCATCATAAAACAATAAATAGTTTGTCAAATTTTTATTCATAAAAATGCAGTTTCAACTGCTTTTTATTTTATAAAATCAGTCTTCTTGCACCACCAGAGGGCCTTTTAAACAATAGGTAGTCTGTTAGCGTTGGTCAGTTGTAGTCCAAATTCAATACGAACATTTGTTTCTTGAAAATTTGATCACGATTTAAATACACTATTTACTTTTAATATTACCAATATGTCATTGAAAAGAAAACGTGTTGTATTATCATTAAAAAACAAAGTATTGTTGTTGTTGTCGAAACCGTGTTGTTATTTATGTTTGTATACTGGCACAATGAAGTGACATTCTTTATCAACACTTGGCAAGTTTTCAATCTTTATTCAGTTAGCTTCCTATTTTGTTGTCAACTGTCCTATTTTGTTGTCAACAAAGACAAAGTATTTGTTTCGATTATCCGAATTTTTACTTATCCAGACTACCTTCATCCTCAATTAGTCCGGATAATCGAGGTTCTACTGTACTTTATATTTTTAAGAACTGGTCATATCTTCAAAATTTCAATTTCTATTCTTGTTTTTATATAACAATTTAATGAAACAGAGATGAATTGTACTCAAATTTATGAAAATTCATGATATTTTCTTATAACACTTGCACCCTATTTGTACACAACTGCTGTATATCATTGCTTTCAGATGCTATTGATAACTGGACATCAAACAACTTTTCGAACATTTGACAAAGTACAGTACATCAATGTAATATACATTCTGAAATTACTATTTTGAAATATATATAAATACAAACAAGAATTAAACTTTGATATTACTCTTGAAAATACTTTTTAAAATGAGTATAGTGTATTTACTTAATTTTGTGAATAGAAAATTTTTTGATCATCATAACTAAGTTTTGTATTTTTATTTCTCTATTAAAACTTACACACACAGAACACATATATAATTAATCATGCATATACTGAACTTACACATACTGCCAGCAGTGAAAAGTCTGAAAATAAAGTCATGGTTTAAATTGCCTCTGTTCAGATTCTAGATATAAACCATAACTTTTGATATAGCCAAAAATAGTCAACAATAAGCAACTGCTTACCTATAGTACATCATTTATCAGAAAACTCTCAGGACAAAGCTTGTAAAAAATAGAAAATTGCAAGTATTAACTAATGGTCCTAGCTCCTGGCAAAGTAGTCCCCTCAGCTATCTATACACAATTGCCAATGTTTCTGGGAGGTCTGGAAGCAAGCAGAGAAAACTTCAAGTGTGATGCTTGTTAGCTTATTTGTCATAGTCCGTTGGATATCTGTGATGTCTTGAAAAAACATCAGTTGCTTTTTCACTCACAGAAACAAGAAAAGTCACACTTTTCTGACAAAGGGTAGCAACTGAAAGGGATGTTTCATCAAGATATCACAGACATCCAACAGACTGTGACAAATGAGCTAACAAGCATCACACTTGAAGCTTGCTTCCAGACATCCAAGAAACATTGACAATTGTGTATAGATAGCTGAGGGGACTACTTTGCCAGGAGCTAGGATCATTAGTTGGTAATTGTAATTTTCTATTTTTTATGAGCTTTGTCCTGGAACTTTTCTGACAAAGTATGTATGATTATAGAGTGTCATCTAATTTATAAGTTAGACATCATTCCTATAAACAGACCATAAACTTTAGCAAATAGCAACTGGAACAATAATTTTCACTGTCTTTAAAAGCATTATGATTAGTGATGTAACGAATATTCGGTTACTATTCGGTATTCGGCATATTTGACCTATTTTTCGCTATTCAGCCAAATACCGAATATTTAATCACTATTCGGCCGAATACCGAATACCTAAAAACAGGAGTAAGAAGTAGCAAAAACACAGTAAATTAATCATTTTGATATTTAGATTTAATGTTATCGGGTTAGTGTTGTTTGTTTATATTTATTTATAACTTATTACATGCACAAAATAAAAAAAAATAATATTAGTCACACGTATTTACAATTTATAATTAAAAATATCAGCACACGTACACACCTATTCGTTCAAGAATCGTCACACACATCCCCTGTCTATCCGTTTTAAGCGCTCATCTTTGCTCTTTCCTTTCTCTTTCCTCTATCTTTCTAGTCCACGTATGCCTATGCATACATCATAATACACGCTCATGATACTTTTGATTCGTCACTTTTCCGTCATAGATTTTCCATTTTACAATTATGTGACTCATAGCCTGGTGATAACAGAGAAAAGAGACAGATAGGATGTCGGTATATGTCACAGTTATGATTTCACAGATTCGAGACAGCTCGATAGCCCGAACGGCCCCAGGCTTTTGCCCGTGCACGCTAAGTGACTTTTGTTACAAGCATTTAGCTTTCCGAAGTCTATGACAACACTTGTTTGGCATTGACGGCCGCAAATTTTGTACCAATAAGCTGCTTCGACTTGTTCAATTATGCTATCAACTCAATGCCATATTTATTTTCACATTTTCACTTTGCGGTCTTTCTCTGTTCTTTTTCCGTAATTTATACGTGTAGGTCATTTCATTGTTATTCGCATTTGATATCATCATTTATCTCATACTGCTACATCGCTCTTGTCTGTCCGCTACAACTGTCAAGAATTAACGCAATTGGCAAAGCAAATTGTGACAGTGAACCAATGGAGAGCAGGTCCTGGCCATAATGCGGTTTGCGCGCCAATTTTCGTATGTGCGTTAATCGAGCCGAATAGTTTGGCCGAATATTCGGCTATTCGGCTACGCTCCTGGCCGAATATTCGGTATTCGGCCTGAGGCCAAATATACTATTCGTTACAACACTAATTATGATACATTTTTTTGCAACTTGGTAATGATTAATTATTAAACAAATATTACAGGTCATTTGACAATTACACATCTTCAACTTTTTACATAATATCTTTTCACAATGACNCTTCATTACACTTTGTAAAATTCACCCCCGGAATAACCACCCGAAAGGAGAACTCTCAGCAGACGAAGTAAGCTCAGCGAGAGACCACTGGATCAGATCAGCACAGAAGACATATTTCGCTAACGAGTTAATAGCACTCAACTCCGGTACACTCATATCAGAAAAATCACCCATTTATCGCTTCCACCCATTCCTGTCCAATGGGATCCTAAGAGTAACGGGCCGATTGAAATTTGCGGATGTCCGCGCTTCCACACAGCATCCAATTCTACTAGACGGCCGACACACCTTCACCCATCTCCTCATCATGGACTGCCACTTATGCCTGGGGCATATGGGCACTCGTGTGGTTCTTGCCAACCTGAGAGAAGAGTTCTGGATCCTGCAAGCTCGTCAAGTAATCAAGACCGTGCTACATAGATGCCTATCGTGCCAGCGCCAAAGGAGTCAGCCTTACCAAGAAACCGAAGCCCCCCTCCCTCCTGACCGTGTATTACCCTCTCCGCCTTTCTCAATCACAGGAGTAGACTTTGCCGGCCCACTGTATATCTGAAAGGGTCAGTCAATAGAGAAGTCGTACATTACACTGTTCACCTGCGCCACAACGAGAGCTGTACATCTAGAGCTGTCTTCGAGCATGTCAACAGACAGTTTCCTCCTTTGTTTACAGCACTTTGTAGGACGGCGAGGCCTCCCTCACAAGATCTACTCCGACAATGCCAAATCATTCCACGCAGCCAACAAAGAACTATGGGATCTCTGGCAGTCACTCTCTGATAAGCAGATTACCCGCTACTCTGCCCACCACGGCATCACTTGGGTCTTTAATGTGGAGAAGGCGGCTTGGTGGGGAGGATGGTGGGAGAGAATGGTGGGGAGCATGAAGAGATGCCTTTGCAAAATACTAGGGAAAAGCCTAGTAAATGCAGAACAAATGTCTACCGTACTCACCGGGGTAGAAGCCGCCCTCAATAGCAGGCCTCTGGTACACAATTATGACACCGAGGAGCCAGAAGCACTCACTCCCTCTCACTTCTTGATAGGGAAAAGAATCTCTGACCTCCCAGAGCCTAATAATCATACCCCAATTCATGACCTCGTGAGACAGTGGCGTCATCAACAGTCGATCACCGACAGTTTCTGGAGACGATGGCAAAAGGAATACTTGCTTGACCTACAAAGCTTTCATCAGGTTCGTAGGGTCAGGAAGAAACTGCCACCACCCCGTGAAGGAGCTCTTGTTCTTCTTAGGGAGGACTCGCTACCTAGACAGATGTGGAGGACGGCCGTGATCGAAGAGCTGATTGCCGGCCGCGATGGTTGTGTGCAAACATGCCGTATGAGGCTCCCTGATCGGAAGCGCATCAGCCGCCCCATCCAATTGGTCCTCCCATTGGAAGCAGAGGACCAAGGTGGGGAGGATATGAGGGATGCAACAACAAGTGGGCCCACCAACAGCGAAAGGGGAAACTTGGAGAGACACGTGGTGGATACGACCCGATCAGGGTGTTTACCCGGGATGAGAGATTTATTGGAGGGTGTGGGAGTTAGGGACGGAAGTGAAGGAGGAGAGGGGAAAAACGAAAAAGGGAACGCAGTTGAACCATTCTTCGCCCGCGCTTGACATCATTGACCGTTAACTGTGTAACCAGCCGTACAAATAATAAAGTGTCTCATCCATATTCTCATCCGTAGTCTCATCCTTTCGGATTATTGCGCATAGACACAACACCATATAGCAGTGTTCCGCAACCAGTGTGCTGCGGCACACTGATGTGCCGTCACATGGTGAAAGGTGTGACGTGAACTTTTACATATTCTGTTAATTTCAAATTTTATTTATATATTTTTATCACAGTTGTTGTGTTTCTTATGTATGTATGTTGTATGTTCTTATGTATGTATGTTGTTGTGTTTCTTACGTTATCTTTTGTATGTATTTCATTCTCTGCCGCAACACTGATGAAATAAGATGATGTTTGTTTATTCTTTATTACAAGCCACCCATTTTTATGTATTCTAATAAATTATATGTAAAGAAAATTTGCTCACAGGTGTTGGTATCTGTTTAATAACAATAATAATAGGTTAGTGGCATTATGTAATTCTATTAATAGTATCATATCATACGTTTTTGAGGGGAATAACATTTTGGTGTGCCGTGTTGAGTCATGGGTGTGCCGCAAGTAGAAAAAGGTTGCGGAACACTGCC
>NW_019385268.1:281826-288733 GCF_000671375.1 Centruroides sculpturatus
ACAACAATTGGTCACATGACCATTCTCCCACGACGAAACTATAAAAGCCATTTGCTTCCCCCTCTCGGGGGAGTCGTTCATCCGACGTCACTTTAATACTGTGTCCTACGAATATTATGTCCGACTGATATACTGTGTCCTATCGATATTGTGTCCTGCAAAATTATTATCCTTATCCTACCAACCCGTTGGATATCATAACCTTTTCCCTCAAGAATATTTAAAGACATAAAGAGGTATGGAACAAATTTTTGTGAACTCTCTCTCGGTTCTTCGCGTTTCAGGGACTCAGATTTTTCCCTTTGAAATTAGTTATTGTATCTATGTAGCTAATAAATCGTTGTTATCCTGTTAAATTGGTGTCCTCGTATGCTCGTATATCGCCTGTCGTCTTACCGACGCACTCCTCCCTCCGCCACTCGACCCGAAACATTAAAGCCCGTTACAGCGGGAAAAATAATCCTTCCATCCATCCTGATAGTGAAAGGGTTTAACAACCTGTTGCCGGATAGGGAGACCTACACCCTCCCCGGCGGTTCGCATATTGGTTTGCAGGAGTGGGGTTTCGACTTCCTCGGAACTTTGGTAAGGTGACGGAGAAAGGCCATATACGAGTAACACGGTCGATTCAACTTAAGTTAGATATTACTTTCCTACAGTAGGGACGTTAAGTATAAATTAGAAGATAAAATGGAGCGCGATCTGCAACCTCAACCTGCGGCTGGCCCAGGCAACCCAAACCCAAATCCGACGCCGAATCCCATCACATTGGGAGGTCTAGGCGGGATTATACCACTGTTACCCGTTTTTTCTGGAGAGGCAGGAGGCACCAGGGTAACAGACTTTTTCGATTCGTTGGCGGACGTAACCAAAGTAGCCGCCTGGTCCAAGTCTCAGATGCTAGCGATAGCTAAGTTGAAGCTTACGGGAATAGCCCAAGAATTTGTACGAAAGGACCATAGAATTAAAACGGTCGACGAATTCGACGAATTTAAATGTCTAATGATCGAGCGATTCGATCGAGAACCTTTTCCTTTTAGATTAAATAAATTTTACACATGTGTTCAGAAACGGGAGGAAGATGTGCAGGCGTATGCCGCTCGTCTGCAGTCTTTGGCTATGGAAATAGTAATTACGCCAGAACCGGATGCAAATGAAGAAGAAACCGCGATTATTCAAAGGGTTCAAGCTAAAGAGCTCGATGAGCAACTGAAGGCTCAATTTTTAAACGGGATCGACATAAACATACGACAACGGACGATGTCCCGGGAGCCTGCTACATTCGACGATGCGCTAAAGGCCGCTATTAGCGAGGAGATGATAGAAAACATCACGGCACGTCCGCGGGGAATCATGCGAACCGTGTGAGAAGGAGACCGGTCAACAACTTCCTCTCCTTCATTCAATGATCTACAACAACTAACGGCAGCGATGAACGAGCTGAAAACGCGTATAGACGGTTTAACCAGAGCCTCCCCTCGGATCACTTCTAGAAATGCGCAAGCCAATCAAAATCAGCGCGGAAATTTTTCCAATCGATCCTATAACACTCCGAATTTTAGACGCAATGAATATCGGTCGTATAATCGACCTAACCAATCGAATAATCGATTTAACGAAAATCGGACACAAAATTTTCCTGATTGCCGAGAGAATAATAATAATAATAATAATAATCGAGGCACACGCCCACGCAACGACTCCCCACAGCAAAGTGACACAAGTCCTGAACAAAATCAGGTCCGCTTCCGTGCGCAACCTTCAGAACCAACGAAAAACCGTTGGAAAGGCAATGTGCAAAGTATCAAAGGTCGACGACCTCAATTTGAGCTTAGAAGCGATACTACCTTATCGTATCCTATAAATAAGCCAAAGCGAAGATCTCCTATATATCACCATCGGCGGATCTATAAACAGGAACAAAATCGAAACTCTTTTCCTATATTTAACACTAAATATACAACGTCTCCAAATGAGACTATGTTTGATTATCCTACCGATGAGAATGAGACAAGGTGGAAAGGCAGAATAGGGTCCACCCGAACAGTTGAAACCCAAAATCCTATTATACAAATTTATATTAACAATATCCCAGTGAAGGTACGAGTCGATCCTAGAATGGATATTACACTCCTATCAAAGAATTTGCCAAACAGATTGAGAAAAAAGGCTTACGTTAAGTTTGGACAGAGACAAAAATTGGGACCCATCCTGGGGAAACCCGTTACCTCGATAGGCACAGCATACCCTCCGTGAAATTAAGGGGGAGAAAATTTCAAATGCGATGTGCTGTCGTGGGAGATGAGACTATGGCCCCATGTGACGGAATTGTAGAAAATGACTTTATTCATGAGGTGCACGTAACATTCGATTTTGCGAATAGACAGATGCTATTATCCGATGGTAAAGTTATCCATTTTTGCACACCCTTACGGCCGCGCCAAAGGAAGAGAGGGCAGAACCCCGTAAATAAATGGGAGAAATTTCAAGACTATTCAAACATCTGTTCTGATCGAAGTGAAATAAAAACCGGAGAGACCCGGACGAGGACACGGAAGAAAAGACCAAAATGGAGATTACGAGAGAGAAAAATCAAACGACTTAGAACCCAGCAAGATAGCACGGACTTTACCCTCGAATCACCTATCGAAACTTCGGAAGAAGAACCACCATTGATTAGCGATCCTTGGGATAAATCTATTTTGTCATCCATCCTTCCTCCATTACCGGAAGAACATATGGAAAGTAAAATGGAGAGTGATAAACTTAAAATAGAAAGCGAAGAATCGGAACCGGAAGGAAAACTAGAAATAACTCCTCCATATATAATCCGACGCCAAGGAGCAAGTCCAACTCCATCGATGTCTCGACCTACTCGTAATCACTTTTCACGATTTACTTCACCTACTTCTAGTCGATCATTCTCACCGTAGGCCTAGAAATTGAGTTGTAGCATATTAATAGGGCCTTAATTGTATGAAAAAATAGAGGTCATATAAAATATAGGAGAGGTGTTCCAATTAAATCCATTTCCTTATTTTTGGCATTAATAATGATATTACCCTGTTTCAGTGGGAAAGAACCTTAAATGGCGTAACGAAGGAATTCTTCATTTACTGCGCTCTCAAACAACTCTATTAAATAATACCCTAAATATAAGCAAACATAATAGACATCAGATATATATATTATTTAAACGACAAGAATATTTTGGAGAGGTCATGAATTTGTACCAATATAACCTAGTCTTTGATATAAGTTTACGAACAATCAAATTCTCAGTCCAAGAATTGCATTTCCAATTAGTAGAACTACGAGAAGCAATTGATATTTTAGAACAGGGTCGATTAAGCACCTACTTTATCTCACGGGAAATTATGTTACGAACTCTATGAGACATCCAACTCCAACTTCCGGAAGGCTACGCAATGATCGAACCCATCAAGCCAGATACATTGTTTAAATATTACCAATGGATAACTACCATTGCTGTAGCTTTACCTGGGAAACTACGAATTTTCGCCAAAATTCCCTAAATCACTCCTAGTGGATATTTTGATATGTACGAAATTGTCAAATTTCCAACATACATCCCTACATTAAAAACCTTTTTCCAATTTAAGCCAGAATATCCTATTATTGCTCTGTCTATGGATAGACAATCGTATATGTTGCTCCAACGATTCGAACTCACTATGTGCAAGATAGACCACTTTCCTATTTGTTCATTAAACGTTCCCATACAACGATTCCCTCAACGAAGTTGTGAGTATGCTCTGTTTAATGGAATCGAAACCCAAGTTAAAGACCTCTGTACTCGACAAATCGTCGCAAGATATGCTCCTATCTTTAAGAGAATAGATGAACAAGGAACCTGGATTTATTCCACATCTGAATCTCTCACCTTAACTATCCGATGTCCTACTAGACCTCAGAAATCACCTTATATATCTACAACCCACAAATTAAATTATACCGGGATGATTAATCTACCAAATGCATGTACAGGTTACCTACCAGGAATCATTCTCACCTCACACTTTCAAAGACAATCAACCTTACAACTTGAGATAGCACACAAACTTATTGTTCAAAGCTATTAAGGCCTCGCTTCACACTCGACAACCACCATTTTATTTTTTTTTAAATTTTTCCAGTTTTCCGGCGTTCGAATTTATAAACGGAACCTTTCTCATATTTTAAAAATTTTCCTAGATTTATATATATATATATATATATATCCTAAATTTAGAATTTTAAATCCGAGAGAGAGTAAAAATAAATATATATGTAACCTCCATATACCTCTAGAAGAAACTCCGTGACAATTTTACCATTATTATTAACTTTTATTAATGTTTTAATCAAAGAAAAGTGCTATTTTTACCTCTTAAAGCTGAAGACGTCCAACGCACGTGACTCAACCATTCTAACACTTCTAAGTGCCAATCAACCCATCGCACAAGAAGTTCTAACCTGATCGCCACTACAAAATAACAACAATTTACTTCCTTATAGTCCAGAATCAGCTTGAAAGTGTTATTTCGCCGACAAAACAACATCGTGCACACAAAAATCCAGCTGACGAAACCAAGAACTCCAAGAAAAAGGACCATCTCAATCCTAACGAACTTTGACCAGTACCTTCCTATCCAGGTCAACGGGAACTTCAACTGACCAATCAACCACTCCAGCTCGAAGACACCAGTCCTCTCACCCCTAGTAATAAATATTGTCGCGAATGACACGTGCCGGGATTTATTTGTATAATCAAAGTGTTACATTTCACCTCAGATTCTTTTATCGCTTTTATTTGTCAACACGACCTTTTAATGTAACCGAACGAATTTTTTTCGGTGCAAAAAAGAAGAGAGAGAGAAAAAAAAAGAGAGCAAAAGGTCATTTGAACCATTCTCTATGTAAACATACCTCTATCCAGACAAAACAATCCAAAGGTTTAAAATCACACTACTAAGTGAGATTTTAAAGAAAACAGGGAGTGAATGTGAAATCCGGAATTTTTGCCCACTATTTGTCGATTAATTGTCCCGTATTTGCTTAAAATCTAATTAAATTTTCCTTTAACTTAAAGTGAAACCTAACGAAAAAAAAACCCTTTTCGTTTATGTTCGACATAAACATCCGTTCAATTCGAAACTAATCCCACATTCCAACTGCTAAGTTAATAGTTAGCATGGTCCCGGGAACCACTCTGACCCATCTGTGTACCTTTTACCTCACAACAATTGGTCACATGACCATTCTCCCACGCCGAACTTATAAAAACCCCTTCCTTCCCCTTCTCGGAGGAGTCGTTCATCCGCCGTCACTTTTACAACTGTGTCCTACGAATATTGTGTCCTATTAATATACTGTGTCCTATCGATATTGTGTCCTGAAGAAAAATTATTATCCTTATCCTACCAACCCGTTGGATATCAAAACCTTTTTCCTTAGGAATATTCAAAACCATAAAGAGGTATGGAACAAATTTTTGTGAACTCTCTCTCGGTTCTTCCCGTTTCAGGGACTCAGATTTTTCCCTTTGAAATTAGTTATTGTATCTATGTAGTTAATAAATCGTTGTTATCCTGTTAAATTGGTGTCCTCGTTTGCTCGTATATCGCCTGTCGTCTTACCGACGCACTCCTCCCTCCGCCACTCGACCCGAAACATTAAAGCCCGTTACAGCAGGAAAAAGAATCCTTCCATCCATCCTGACAGTGAAAGGGTTTAACAACCTGTTGCCGGATCGGGAGGCCTACACCCTCCCCGGCGGTTCACACTTGCTTGCCCACCCCTGTACTATGGTAATGTAATGATGAATGCATTGTCATGGAAATATTAAGAAACTTGACAAAGATACACAGAAAGTCAGGTCAAATTTCTTAATGCTTTCTAATGTTTTCCATGATGAAGTATTCATTTTTACATTATCAAAGTTACAGCTTATTATATGTAATTCTTGAAGATAAGTATTAGCCTAAACAGATTTGAAATTTTGTTTATATACTTTATACACTTTCCTAAATAAAAATCTTTTGGAAATAATAATTTTAAATTACTATAGTTTTGAAAGCTAATATTTTCTCTTAAATTTCTTGAATACACTTCTTTAAAAATAATATAAAAAAAAAACTAATAAAATTGTTCAGCTGAATATACAGCATGTTCTATCTTTGATGTACATAATTGGTCCTATTTTGAAATTTATTTTACATAATCTCTAGATTTTCCACTAATCTAATTTTATTCTATCTGAATAAGCAAAAAATATAATATTATGATAAGGAGAGATCATCACTTTTTATTATCTAGAACTGTCACAACTGCTATAAAAAAGAATAAAATGCATTGTATGTGAATGAAGCAAAGGTTACAAATTTTTTAATGTTAAGCTTACTGCTTGTTTAAAAACAGAATAATCTCATATCTGAATTATCTTTGTAGTTCTTACTGATGCAAGATACAGTAGAAAAAAAAAATCTTAGTGAACAATTTTGTGAAAATGGGAACATTGATTTTTGTAACTGGATAACTCAGATTAAAGCACCAACAATTTATTAAAACTAAAAAACTAAAGCTTTTCTTCTGGAAAATTTAATGTTTTAAATGAAAATTAAAATATCAATAAATTTTTAAAATATGTTATGACTTATTTCAAATATTATTCTATAAAGAATATTAAATACTAATATAATTGAAAAATTTATGTAAACAAGAACATAATAATCACAAAACTCACATGATTTACTTCCAAATTCTGGTGCAATACAATGAACATTCATAAGATTATCACGACAAGTTTTTACATGACGATGAATTGCATCTGGAGCAACTAAAATATGATTTGAAAGATATAATAGCTATTTTATCAATTAAATATATTAAAAACTATATATATAGG
>NW_019385268.1:288944-296525 GCF_000671375.1 Centruroides sculpturatus
AGGTACACTAACTCAGCAGTATGTAAATAAAAAAAAACACACCACCTTAATTTGCTGAGAAAATTGAATGAAATCTGAAAAGTTTTCAGCCAAATCTGTTGGCTATCATCAGGCTAAGATAATCAAATATAAACAAAATAAAACATATTTTATTTATATTCAAACATATAACCTATGCATGTATTTATATACATATTTTGTTATTTATAATAATAATTTTTATTTTATTTTTCTTTATACATGTATATGTATATTTCATTCGTTATTTTATTTTATTTGTATTTAAATTTTTGTTCTATTTTGTTTATATTCGATTATCTTAGCCTGATGATGGCCAACAGATCTGGCTGAAAACATTTGCTTTTCATTAAATTTTCTCAGCAAATTAAGGTGTTGTGTTTTTTTGATTTTTTATTTGCTAAACATTTTATATTTAAAAATTCTTATTTTTTTAACATGTTAAGTGACACACACATTTTGCACAAACATGTTTTGGGCACCATTTTGATTACACAACATTTATTTGCTGTTTTTAAATTTTTATATTTACTTTTAAATATAACTGGTAGTAATATTTAGCCAATAAAATATCAATGCAAATTATCTCATAGTGGACATGTGAAGTAATTTTTCTTTTACAGATACCAACGACAAGATAATTCAGGCAATATAAATAAATTTTATTTCTTATTTTTTTAATGCTTTTCAATACTTTTTCAATAAACTTTTCTTTTTATGACAAATTGATTTGTCATTTATATTCCAGACACAAATTAGCCATTTTGGTAGTATATTTACTACAAAAATATTATTGTAACTGACAATCAAAACAGAAAATTCATATCACATTTTAAACTTCTTTATAGTTTGTTCTATAATGCCTAATCAATGTGTGAGAATACAGACGCTGTTTTTATTTTCACACTAACTGCATAGTTAGCGAGGGTGACTTTCGTCATCCGAAGGTCATCGACGAGGGACCACGATGTCACATGACCTCCATATGTCCGAGCGACCGGACGAAAAGAATGACTATATAAGGAGATAAGTTGCGAGAAATGGTAATAAATCAGGGAGAGATGTCAAAAGACGTCAACAAATTCCCAGGTTTTTCCCACGCAAAAGGGTATAAAAGGGGAACGATCTGACACCTCGAGAGCGATCATAGGGGAAGAAACATCGACGCACGATCTTCCAGCTCTCTCAAGATCTAAACAGCTCATAATCGCCGCTCCATGAAAGGTAGAAAAACTGAATATTTTCTATTCTCTCCATATACGACGGAATTACTCCTCGGAGAGGTTATCCTAAGAAACCTCCGAAGAACTTCGCCAAGGAAGAACTCTACAGATTGGGAGTGACGGAGCATACACCGTAACCGGACATAGCCACACGGCCTGATAAGGACATCGCTCTACATAGCCTTAAAAAGGACACCTCAAATTTAGAAGACGACGATCACAGTGCGTTTCATCAACGCCCTATACGAGCATATCCTACGAGGTAAACCCTTGCCATTATTATTTATCTCTCTCCAACGTGAGCTATCTATCGGACTTTAGCGTTAGGTTAGAATAGATTTTAGAATACCTATTTATATCTTGATACGAGTGTGTTGTATTTAATATCTTTATGTAAATTTGCTTAGTAGTTTATTAAATGTGTTCGTTAATTTAAACCCGTGTAGTCTTTTGGACACCTGATCGTTACGCCTCCCACTCCTTTTGCCCTCCTATAGCCATTTCCTGACAGCCAAGCCGGTAAGTGGGGAGAAGCTCTCCGCTTCAGCCCCCTCGGTTAGCACAAATGTGTTGTTCTCATTCCGAATGCCCATTAATCAGTTATTACAGGTATGGCCAAATTTTTATCCCTTAGGGGCTACTTTTTTGGTAAAATATAATCTGCAGGCAACTATGAATATGGGCAAACAATTTTAGGATTTTTATATGTGCATGCGTTAACATTCATTTGTATTGTTCATCGGGATAAATACAAACAGTATGGGTATGTTGCACAGACAGTCTATTATTGTAAGAATAAATTATCAAATTAAGATTTTTAAACATTGAATTTAAGTAAAGCAAATTGTTCAACTTTAGCTTCGCGGTCTACTTTCAAAAACTTTGTGGTCAACCGCAGTCTACGTGTTGGCCATCCCCGAGTTATTATAACCACTTACTCCAGGAACAGTGATATCTGGCAAAACACGGCAGACAACATTATATGAGTTATCTCATAGGTGGAATCTGTTGTTTGATTGCAAACTAAAAGATAATTCATAGTTGGCAATTTGTGTGTTAAATGAGAAAAAGTAATTTTATTATTATATGTGAGAGGCTAGATGAGATAAAATTTTTTATTTAATTACAACAAAATATATAATTTATTTAGACTGGCATTTAAATTTCACATATTATAGAAAATAAAATTTTCCCAACATTTAATTAAAAAAACTGGAAGGATGTGATCGCATTTTTTCCTGGATCTACTTCCTTTCCAAAGGTGACAATCTTCCGAATGAATATGTCATCAGGAACTATCATCCTAAATTCATCTATTGGTCTAAACCCTTGAACATTACCAAAAAAAGGGCATCAAAAATCAAAGGGAGGATCCCTAAAATAAAAAGATGAACATCGCAACCAACGAAGAATGTTCGCCTATCCATAGCTTTGTGCAGGTGTTTTCCTGTCATGCTCCACCATCGTCATCCACCAGACCTTAACTGTCTACTCCTACAGGACATTTGATCCACAACTCTACCCTATCCAGTGCCATCCAAATCCAGCCGAAGTGGTAAAGAGATTTCTCTTCACTACTTCGGTAAGAACATCTACTGCATCGGACAGATTACCAATAAAGGTATTTACCAACGTGTGTCATATTGTAAACGCTCTCTCTTGGCTAGAAACTCACTAATGTAAAAACTCAATCATGTTACGCTATTTAGCTTTGTCCAATTTATGCCACTCCTTGGCTAAGCAGAATTCTCTGTTACTCTATGTATATGTGTAAATTATTTATATAAATAAACAGGTATTTTTCCTTTATAGAAAAAAGTGTACACTTATTTCCGCCGCACTGTCTGTCAGTCGGTCTCCGTCCCGGACTCCTAGTGTTTATATACACGACTGCTTTTGCACAATTGGAATAGCAGCCGAAGGTTTCTGTATCAACCTCAAGGGATACAGTGATGTCAGTCCTGATGTAGGCATCACTGGTCTGGTGCAAACCCTCTGGTCACATATATATTCATAAATATTTATACGAATTTGTGACAATTATAATTTAGATATTTTTCTTGTTGTTTCACATTATTGAATTTACAGTAAATTCAATATAAATTCTGCATTTATCTTTTAGCATAAAAAGAAGATTCTACATAATAAACAGCTATACAATCTCTTAAAATTGCAAAATTATAAAACAATTAATTGAAAAGCATTTGTATAATTATAAATGAAGTAGCAGCATTTTTAAATTGAAAATATAATTATTTTAAAAGGTAATGTCCTTGAATAATTACTTTAGTTATTAAAATAGGAATCATGTGCAATTTCATTCAAGTTACATAAAAAGGCTATTCCTTCTTCATAATCTCTGCCTACATTTCATATACTTTTGCAATAATTATTCTTTGCAAGAACAGAATAAAAAAAGGGAAACGATTTGTAAGCAACTCAGTTAAAACAGACATAAATAGATAAAATAAAAAATAAACCTTTAAACTCCAGCAGCAATTTTTTCCATAAAGCATTTTTAGTATCACATGCTAAAAGATAGTAGCCATCATCAAATTTAAATATAGATTATAAAAGAGCTTCTAGCCTCAAAAATTGTTGAAAATAATATCTCAAAAATTTTTGAGATATTACTTTCAATTAAGTATAGATGTTTAATATGAACAATTTTGATAATTACAAATGATATATCAAAAGAAAATTAAGAATATGAACTTTAAATCTGAAATTTAAAATACAGAAATAATTCATGAATAGCAACTAAATTCTATTTAAGTAAAAAATTCCAAAACTTCTTTCTTTTAATGTTAGATGGGAAGATGGACAATAAATACATCCATAATCATTAGCATCTGACATAAAAAGTTGCTGGAAAATAAGACATAGGTAATTATTTCTGTAAAAAATTCTAAGTCATCAATTTTACTAAGACCATATTTCATTCTTAATAAAAGTGCAAAATTCTCCGTTTAAAAAAATTATGTACTTTGGTTCAATTGTTTTGCAGTTACATTATTATAAAATTAAATCTGATTTAAAAAATAAATTTATTAAATTTTATGATAACCTTTTAATTATGTAATTATGGAAACAAGCATAAGATTTAATATCGTACCTGATCCAATTTTTATTAAACCATTATGCTGAATGAAAATGGTATCACAAGTTAAGTTTCCATGAATAATTGGTGGTGAACAAGAATGTAAATAGCTGGAAAGAAAAAAAAAACATTTTAAATTTTTTATTTTAATTTTTAATGCTAGAAATTTATTTCAGCAAATTGATATAACTGATTGGCAACTGTTTTTTATTTTTGTCAGCCTGCAATACTTAATAAAGAGAAAAGAAAATCATTTAAAAGCTGCACATTTAAAAGGTGTTCTGAGTGTGTTTAATTGGTAAGAAATGCAGTCTACAATGAGTTCTAGAAAAGAAAAAAACTTTGGTAAGTGCTACAGGCCTTTAAAAATTTACACTAGGCATTTTCATTTACAACTGTATTCAAATAATTATAACATCACCAAATTATTATATTATTATCATATTGCTACCTCAATAAAACAAACCTTTAAGAAAATTCATCTTAAACTTTCTTTTCATTATGTATTTGCAAGTTTAGAAGCAAATATAATAATATGGTTTGTAAAAAATAAAATAATAGAGTCGACCCCCCCATAACACTGTTGATTTTCTCATTTTATATGAATTCCATGTTGTACGAGTCACTTAGATTTTATAAATACGTGAGCCGTTCACAGCCCAGCACACATATTTGTAAAATCTAAGTGACTCGTACAACATGGAATTCATATAAAATGGAAAAATCAACAAGTGTTATGGGGGGGTCGACTGTATTATGCTAGGTTTAGTGAGTTATACTTGGTCGACACCAATTGCTGTGTACTATGCCAGACAAGAGTCAAGGCATAGCAACCAAAACAAAACTAAAATTAAATAAGAGTGTCAGTGTGTGTGTCTGTATTCAGGAATTTCCTAACAATGTGTCATGTATTCAATATAGTGGCCTTCTGTAGTGTGATGTATGTATTTCTACTCAATTGTAATGTTTCCAGGCTTTTATGTAGTGTGTGTGGTATCACACCTGTACAGGAGAGAACAACAGGTACAATAATCACTTTATCCATCCTCCACAAATGCCGTATTTCCTGGGCGAGTTCCGTGTACATGCTAATTTTTTCAGTGCATGTGTTTTGTACGTTGTGAGTGTTTGCAATGGCTATGTCTATAATATATGTGATTTTATTGTGTTTGTCAATGAGTGTGATGTCTGGTCTGTTGTGGTAAATTGTTTTATCTGTGATTATGGCTCTGTCGTAGTACATTTTGTGTGTGTTATTTTCCAATACTGTTTGTGGAATATACTTGTAGTATAGTTCGTGAATGTCTGCCAAGTTGTGTTTCTTTGCAAGCTCTTGGTGTATTATATTTGCTACTTGATTGTGCCTGTGTAAATAATCTTCTGTGCCAAGAGCTTGCAACCAGAAGTGGTGTGTTGTATAGTTTCTAGCATGATGTGACATTTTCTGCATGTGTCATTTGTGAGTGTTGTATGTTTGAGTATGTGTTTTCTGTAGTTTTTAGTATTTATGACCTGATCCTGTATGGCAATCATGAATCCTTCCGTCTCCCCAAAAAGGGATATATATATATCCCTTGCACCCAGAAGTGATGTGTTGTATAATTTCTGGCATGATGTGACATTTTCTGCATGTGTCATTTGTGAGTGTTGTATGTTTGCGTATGTGTTTTCTGTACTTTTTAGTATTTATGACCTGATCCTGGATGGCAATCATGAATCCTTCTGTCTCCCATATATATATATATATATATAAATGGACGTGTGTGTCCCTATATTTCACTTTTCCGCCAAAACTACACATCGCACATGAATGGTTTTTGTATGTGGTAATAGCCCCAAGTCTTCGTTCGTGCACCAGGGTAGTTGCATCTCGATAGCTATAAGGGTGCGGGAGATATGGGCTTGAAAGTGGTTGAAAGTGGTTCTTTATTTCGAATTTTATGTTAAAATTTGTTCGAATTTAATTCGAACATAAAATTCGAATATTAGTTCGATTATAGAACGATTGTAAACGTTCCTAAAACGTTGAAAATAGTTCGTTTGACTGGACGTGAACAGGAGACGTTCAGAAATAAAATCGGGACCAGGTCTCTAATTACTCTGGAAACGGGGGGCCTAATTCTTGCATTCTGTGAAAACGGGTAAAATTGGCTATAATGTAATTATCTTAATCTTTACTACTGTTACTTTTTAAAAACCCAGCGAAGCGGAGCCNTCTTTGCTTTATTTGTGTATGTTCTGTTAGTTTGGCCTGTTGGAATCCTAAATACTTGTAGAACTTGCCCTCTTCCATGGATTCAATAACGTCTCCATTTCCAAGTACAAAATCTTCTTTCTTCAGGATTCCTTTTTCTATGTGAAGTTTTTTGCATTTGTCTAAGCCAAACTCCATTTGTATGTCCTTGATATATGAATGTGTAATTTGTAGGAGTTGATAAAGTTGTTTCTGTGTGGATGCATAAAGTTTTATGTCGTCCATGTACATGAGATGTGACAGCGTAAACTGTGTTGTTTTTTCATGTCTGATATTGTAGCCATAATGCATGTTGTTTAACATGTCGGATAATGGGTTCAGGGCTAGGCAGAACCAGAGAGGACTCAAGGCATCTCCTTGAAAAATTCCTCGCCTAATGAATATCTCATTTGTATGTATGGAAGTGTTACTAACCCTGAGATGTAGTGTTGTTCTCTAATCCTGCATAGTGTTTGGTAAGAATGCAATGAGTGACGGATGTATTTTGTACAGTAGACCCCCCTATAACGCTTAGATACATTCCACGTTAATCGAATTTTACATTGTAGGAATGATTAAATACATGAGCCAATCGCAGCCCGATAGGTGTGAAGTTTACGGACTAAGACTGTTTAAAAGGTTTTCTTTTATAAAATTAACCAATTCTAGACTAATTCCACTCAACATTTCCAAAACACATATAATTTTTTGGGAATAATCTGTATAAACTATGCTATAAACAAAAAATTATAGGATTACTTACTGAGTGTGCACCGTTCGACTATGCCGTTGCTCAAAGCTTGTTTTCGTCGCGGAACAGCACACAAAACAGCGGCCACGATTTCTGATAACGAATTTTTCGCAGAAAAATAACTTGATCTTTGGAGACATCATTAATATAAATAATTTTTATGGCCGTTGAATAAGAAATGTTTCTTTTACAAGAAATGTATAAAATTAGTGCTGTATTAGACTTACGGTACCTAATTTACATACTGTACAGACGA
>NW_019385268.1:298190-307452 GCF_000671375.1 Centruroides sculpturatus
TACAGTTGTCCCTCGATAGTCCGACGTTTTTTAATCCGACATGCTCAGTAGTCCGACGCACCTCCCATCAAGGTACCCGTCCCGTTACGTGTCTGCTTGCACAGAAGCATGTTGCGATGTGAATCTCTCCATCCAATTCTTACTCGATGACACACATTTTGTGTGTTTTATGTGAGCAGTTCTGTTCAAACAGTTGGAGTAGAGAATATTGTAAGTTACTGCTAGCAAAACATTGCGAAATATGTAATTATTTTCGGTAATCCGGACACTTTTGGTAATCCGACACACCTTTGGTCCCATACGTGTCGGATTATCAAGGGACAACTGTATATAATTATAATAAAGTTACAATAAATTAAGTTAATATATAATTATATATACAGTACCTAATTTATATATAATTTATATATAATACTGTTGTGAGAATACGGACACTGTTTTTATTTTTTCACTAACTGCGTAGTTAGTGAGGGTGACTTTTGTCGGCTGAAGGTCATCGACGAGGGACCACGATGTCACGTGACCCCCATACGTCCGAGCGACCGGACGATAAAAATGACCAAATAAGTCGCGGGAGACTGTCATAAATCAAGGAGAACTGTCAAAAGACGTCAACAATTTTCAATTTTTCCCACGCTGATCGAGTATATAAAGGGGTTGGATTTTCTACTCGGGGCTGAGCCAGGGCGCTTAAGCCAAAGAAACCCCTCTGCAAACCTCAAGAGCGATCATCGGGGAAGAAACATCGACACACGATCTTCCAGCACTCTCAGGATCTACGAAGCTCATAATCGCCGCTCCATGCAAAGGTAAAAACTTTGAATATTTTTCTATTCTCCTGATACGACGGAATTACTCCTCGAAGAGGTTAACAGAAGAAACCTCCAAGCAAACTTCACTAGGAAGAACTCTCTACAGATTGGGAGCGACGACCGCTGGCGCGTCGTGACGCGGTACAATGCCTTCAAAGGACACCACAGAGTAGAAGACGACGATCACAGAGTGTTTTATCAACGCCCTATAATTGGAGAACGTTGCCTTCGAGGTAAACCCTTGCCATTATTATTTATCTCTCTCTAACGTGAGCTCTCTCTCGGATTTTAGCGTTAGGTTAGAATAGATTTTAGAATACCTATTTATATCTTGATACGCGTATGTTGTATTTAATATCTTTGTGTAAATTTTCTTAGTTGTTTATTAAATGTGTTCGTTAATTTAAACCCGTGCAATCAATTGGACACCTGATCATTACGACTTCCGACTCCTCCCCACTCATAGTTTTAGCCCTCCTATTGCCATCCGACAACCGAGAGCAGGTCATTCCGACCCGTGCAGATTAAGTGGTCATTAGGGTTCACCCAGTGGCCCCCTGCTACTCACACTGTACAGACGATAGCAAACTCAATTTAGCCGCTCCATAGCATGGCGCAAGGCAGAGGAAAGTAGTTCGGCTGCTCATCCACTATTGGTCCAGATTCTATCAATCTTGTTGCGAAACGAGTCGGCGACGACGTTTTAGGAGCTCCTTTATACGAATGTTGCTACAATTTTTTTGCTACGTTATAGGAATTTCCGTTATAGAAACGCACGTTATAGGGGGGTTCGACTGTACATGTGCAGAATATGTAGCAGCCAACTGTGTGGAACACTGTCGAATGCTTTTCTGTAGTCTATATATGCAATGTATATATTTCTATGTTGTTTGTGTGTTTGCTGTTGAATAACTGAATCTATGAGTAACTGTTCTTTGCATCCCCAGTGATTTCTATAGCAACATTTTCGTTGTTCTGTAAGAATGTTATGTTCTTCAACACGTTCATATATGTTGTTTGCGATTAAGGATGTCAATAATTTGTAGTGTTGAAAATGTGAATCCTTGTCTAGCTCCAACTGCATGTTCACAAGGATTACATTGGTGACACCACAAGAAACTTGAAAATTAGACTTAAAGATCAATATAATGTAAGAAAGGGTTGCAATAACAGTACTCTCCAAAATGGCATCAGTGATAAAATGGGAAACATCATTAATTCGCTACATTCCCCTACATCGCCAAAGAACACTGAAAAATTGAAATATACAAAAGCAGGTTGAAGAACAAGTGTAAACAACCACTCACCACACCAGGATATAGTTAATCACGTATTCTGAACCAATTACGGTGTGTAGATGGTAAAAGCAAATAAAAACGTTTTTGAATTCCTTCATAGTCCTTCATCAGGTTTTTTAACAATTCCTCAATGGTTCTTCATTTTGGAATAAAATTCTAACAAGATTTCGAATATAAGTTCAAAAAATTATTAAAATCACATCATGCCTGCACAGAGAATTGCCCTACCAGGACTCAACAAACAGCTAAACCATGTTGTCAATCAACTCATGACAGGCCATTGACATAGCAATTTCCTTTTTATAATGTGTGCACGTAGATATAAAACTGGATTTAAAAATGTGCAGTCTCCAACCATCTGAAGTGTTCCATGGGCAGGCATAGTTCGTTTTAGTTTTTTTTTTTTGTCATCTCTTCTTCTCAGTCCTATGCCCTTCGAAGGGCGTGATGATATTACAAATTGATGGCTTTAATTGTATCTTTCCACTGCTCTCAGTGTTATGCCACATGGATGGCTTCATACATTGTATGTCCTGTAATCATCATTACTTGGTCTGCCCACCTAATCCAACATCTGCCTCTAGGGCATTTGCCATTGATCTTCCCTTCTAGGATTTGTTTCTCAAATCCATTTTTGCATCTGGAAATATGCCCCAAGAAACAAAGGTAGGATTGGTATATTTTAGTGATAAGGTGTGTTGTGATTTTCAGTTGATTTAGGATGGAGCAATTTGTTTGATGCTCTGTCCAAGAGATTCTCAGTATTCTTCTATATGTCCATATTTCAAAGGAATCAAGTTTCTTCCAAGAAGTAGCATTTATGGTCCAGGTTTCTGAGGCATAAGTGGCAATCGGAAAAATAAGCATTCTTATGAGCTTTAGTTTATTAAAAATAGTGATTGCAGAATCTTTCCAAATTGTAAATAATTTAGAGGTTGTATTGCAAGAAAGGCAAATTCTGCATTTAATTTCATTATCGCATCCTCCTTTATTTATAAAAAGTGATCACAGGTAAACAAATTCATTCACCACCTTATAACCTGCAATTTCCTTAGTTTGTGTCAAGAAACGATCAATTATCATAACTGTCGTTTTACTTCCATTAATCAGCATTCCATATTCCCTGCTCTCAGTTTCAAGACGTTTCATAATACAGAAGAGCATCGACTTTCCGAATCAATTGGGGACTGGGGTTGTTCAGAAAATTGATTTTTCGGATAACCGATTATGTATGAAAAAATATATTAACCTATCCCATGTTGAAATTTGTTCAAATCCTGTCATGTCCTTAACACGTTGGTCGCCATACAACGCGCGCGCCGTCGTAATGGAAATTCCTGTACAGTGCCATACGACAGCCTGTAGATGTAAACAATGTAGTTTTACTCAAGGTTAAATTTTCCTGGCCTCGTACGACATTTTCTGCATGCTTAGTGCTGGCCTCTCATGGATATCTATTCAGTTGACTTCGAACACCTGCGGTCGTATGGCAAACTGGTCCAAGCGACGACCGCTGGCGCGTCGTGACGCGGTACAATGTTGGCGGTCGTAGTTTTTTTTAAATAAAACTCTATTTTATATCTGACAGTGGTTTATTTTAATAGTAAATAATTTAAAATATTGAAAATTAGTTTAATTATTCTCTTTTATCACATATGAAGTAAATAATATTACAAAAAAAAAGCAAAGTATGTAAGTGCATTTTAATATATATTTACAGAAAAAAAACATCATTTTCAGTTGAAACAAAGTGTGAAATACTTTAACACACAGATGTAAATACTTTTAAGTAGGGAAGGACATCTAATTACAGTGGGGTTGTAAAATTTATTGCCTGGGAGAAAGCAGTCTCACGTTCAAGGTCATACGACTTCCCGATCTTTGTTTATATATACTTTTCTTATCATCGCTCTCCTGACTGTTGTACATAGACCCTTTTATTTACGTTATAATCAATTATTAGATATCAAATTTTCATTTCCCCCCCGACGCAAAGTATCATATTACATCAGGCAGTTAACGTGTTAAGTACCCTCTCATGATCGTGCCAGTGCTGCCAGCTAAAACACGCACACTAACGAAAATAATATTGGAGTAGCCCAAGACATAGCCAAAGATTGCAGTGCCACAGCACTAGCGGAAATTAAAATTTGCTGAATAGAAAGCTTTTGGTTAATTGACATTTCGGTTGATCGACATTCAGATAATTGACGCTCTACTGTATATTCAAGTTCTGATTCATGGGATGCTATAATAAGTGTATCGTCAGCATATCTCAGGTTGTTAACTTTATGGCCCCCAACGGAAATGCCTTCATCCCAGTTATCTAATACCCTTTTTGTGATTATTTCAGAATAAACATTAAAGAGTAAAGGGAAAAGAATACATCCCTGTCTTACATCAGTTTCAGATGTAAATGTATTAGACATAGTTTTGTTAACTCTTACTCTTGCAGAGTCATTCTCATATAAATTTCTGATTATCGAAATAAGATGGCACAGGACTCCCATGTTCTGGAGAGTGGGTCAAAATTTGTGTCATTTTACACAATCAAAGGCTTTGGTATAGTCTATGAAACAAAGCTAAGCTTTGACATTAAATTCATAGGCTTTTTCAATGATTTGTCGAGCATTTTGTCATCTACACACTGTAATTGGTTCAAAATATGTGATGAAGGATAAGTGCATTAATGGAAGAGATGCCAACAGCTTAGCAATGGCATGGAAATACATTATACAGAATAAGTTTGTTAGAAGGTCATTGCCTCATTTCTACTATATTTTTTGTATATTTTTGAGTTATTCATTTTACATTTTACTGTCATTCGTTATTTATATTAATTTTTAATTTTTTTTTTCATAATATTCAGATACAGTAGACCCCCCTATAATTACAGTCCCTATAATTACGATTCCTATAAAACTGCGAAAAAATTGCGACGGTATCCGTAAAAAAAGGTAAAAATCTCCTATAATTACGTAAAACGTCACCGGCAGTCAAACTACTTTCCGCGCCGTCAAGCGCCACGCTACGGAGAGATTACTATCGTCTGTACAGTATTATATATAAATTATATATAAATTAGGTACTGTACATATAATTATATATTAATTATATATAAATTAGGTACTGTATATATAATTATATATTAAGTACATATAATTATATATTAACTTAATTTATTGTAACTTTATTATAATTATATATATTTTTTCCGCCGCCTGGCACCATGCTACAGAGAGTTTAGGCTAACTATCGTGTGTACAGTATGTAAATTAGGTACCGTAAGTCTAATACAGTACTGTAATTTTATACATTTCTTGTGAAAGAAACATTTCTTATTCAACGGCGATTAAAATTATTTATATTAATGATGTCGCCAAAGTTCGACGAAGTTTTCGCAGAAAAATAAGTTGTTGGAAATCGGCCGCTATTTACTGAGCTGTTCCGCGATGAAAACAAGCTTCAGCAATGGCGATGTCGAATGGTGCACACTCGGTAAGTAATCCTACAATTTTTTGTTTATAGCATAGTTTATACAGATTATTTCCAAAAAATATACACGTATTTTGGAAATGTTGAGTCAAATTAGTCTAGAATCGATTAATTTTATGAAAGAAAACCTTTCAATCAGCCGTAGTCCATAAACTTGACACGTGTCGGGCTGTGATTGGAAGGACTCTTACGAAATCGGATTCCTAAAGAATGGAATGTATCTATGATCTTATAGAGGGGTCAACTGTATTTAAACATAGTTATTCTTTTGTGTGTTCTATTTTGGAATGATATTTAACAGTAAAATATGTTCCAAGAAAGATCATTAGCCTGAAGATGGCCTATTAAACTAGATTGAAAACGTTTGCTAAATAAAAGTGAATCCCAGCAGCCTAAAAGATATTTGTTGATTTATTCTGAATTATCCTGCTGAAGTTAATGAAGATGACTAAATCATTAGCAGAAAATTAAAACTGTGATGCCATCTGTTAAAAAAATAACTTTTATATTATTAATTATTATAAAATGACAAAATGCTTAATTTTAAGGGTACAGAGGAGTTTTATATAAAAAAATTGTAAATGCTAACAACAGGTAAAAAAATCTTCATTAAGTCCTACCCAATAGAAATATGACAGTGACCCCCTCTATCCCTAACCCAAAAATAAAATTATTAATTTAGGGTTAATTTTTTTAGTAATGAATATCTATGTCAATTTTAGTAATGCTTAAACACTATATTAACAGTTCTTTAAATTCCAACCAGACAACTTATTAACCTATTTGATGTTGAAATTTTTATTTGTTGCCTGTGACGCCATGTTGAATTTTCATCAATGTTAAGCCTAAAATTTTTTTTTAAATAATAATCGTGTTTACTGTATCATAAAAAATTATTTTTTTGTTTCACAAGCAAAATATATATATTGAATAATATAAAAACAAAAAAAAATTTTATTTTAAAAGTTCATTTTGATAAAAAAAATTGTGATGCAAAGCGACATCTAGTATCAAAAACGTTCCAATGTAAACACAGAAATATTCAGGATCGCCCACGCATGTCAATGAGGTCAACCCGAAAATTTTCGGGATCAACGTAGGACAGGTTAAATAAAATAAAACCTCACTAACCTCCAAAATTAGTCCAGGAGTTGTCAAAATTATCATCTTTCTAACATTTTTGATATTTGTTAATTGTAAATCATTTATCTGTCAACAACTGCATTTGGATGTAATATCGCTCCCCCTTCTTTACCTTTCTTCCAACACCTAATTTTTTGCTGAGTTTAAAATTTGTTTATTTTTACAAACATTTTCAACCTATTTACTATAGGCCATCATCATGTTTACTATAAATGTTCCAAAATAGAACGTATCTTTTTTGAACATTTTACATTTTTAAAATTCAAAAATAATATAGAATTTTTGATATGTTTATTTGAAACTTACTTGATTAAATTTGGATTGATCATCTTTATGTTTTGAGATCTAAACCTAAAGTAAAAAAGAGAGTAAAAAACTTCAGTTTCATCAACACTTAATTTTTTGCTGAGTTTAAAATTTGTTTATTTTTACAAACATTTTCAACCTATTTACTATAGGCCATCATCATGTTTACTATAAATGTTCCAAAATAGAACGTATCTTTTTTGAACATTTTACATTTTTAAAATTCAAAAATAATATAATTTTAAAAGAAATTGAAAAAAGTGTGTATATTAAATAAATAAAATAAAAAATAAATAAACAGCTTTGTTTACTATGTTTTATTTGTTTATTTATTTAAAATTAATCAACCACAAACCTTTACGGTGCGAAATTAAAAACAAAAATCCGGTTAAAAAGTTCCCACAAACGTTTTCGAACCCACTTAGGTTCTTCTTCAGGTGAAAAAACTTAAATAGTCAAAAAAACATTCGATGGAATCCAAATTTGAATGAGAAACGATCAACTAATACGATGAATTCTGCCGCTGTCGTCATCAATACGCATGCGTATTTTACCGATGTAAACATTTTTCTTTTTATAGAATATTTTCTCTGTCCTGTATAAGCATTTCCCACGCTAGGGATAGAGATAATTCCTCCTTATTATTAATGCACCTGTTGTTTCGGGCCGCTTTATATATAGACATTGCCTCTATCCATCTTAGATGTTCCGTATGTGGTGTGGTGTGAATGATTCTAGCCTCACTAAACTTAGGTTCGATATCTGGATCTGTGGCATAACGAGCGAGTGCCGTGGTTATTCTTCCATGCTGTATGTCTGCGATGTGTTCTTTTAATCTGACAGATAACGAGCGTTTAGTGGATCCAATGTATAANTTGAAAATGTTTGTAAAAATAAACAAATTTTAAACTCAGCAAAAAATTAAGTGTTGATGAAACTGAAGTTTTTTACTCTCTTTTTTACTTTAGGTTTAGATCTCAAAACATGACAATTTGCAAAATACCAAGCAGGTCAAATCTAGCCTGATTCTAATACTTTCCCATGTTATATACATAACAAGCCAGGAAAGTAAAAACTGAATCCAAACTGAAGTTTGATCGACAATTATTGTCACAGCATCAAAATATGTAATTATAATATATTGATACATTAAGATTACACTTGATAACACCTGAAAATCTTCATTTCATTTTATGACAATAAAAAGTGACAATTATGTTTTCATTTAAATTTATAAATTTAAATGAAAACATAATTGTCGAATTTTAAATGATGAATCATCTAAAATTCGACCATTTTAGAGGATTCATCATTTAGAGGATTTTAGAATTGTCTAAAATTGACCATTTTTACATTATTTGAATATTGAAACATTGGGCATTCCTTCTATTCAAAATTTATTATGTACTAGCTGCAAGGACCCGCTTCGCTGGGTTTTTATTTGTTCGTACATTTGTATGTAATATAGTTTTTTTTTATATATATAAAAGACTATTTTTCTAAGTGATCTAGAATATAGCTGCAAGGACCCACTTCGCTGGGTTTTTAAAAAGTAACGATAGTGAAGATTAAGATAATTACATTATAGCCAATCTTACCCGTTTTCACAGAATGCAAGAATTAGGCCCCCTGTTTCCAGACTAATTAGAGACCCGTCCCGATTCTATTTCTGAACATCTCCTGTTCATGTCCAGTCAAACGAACTCTTTTCAACGTTTCTGGAACATTTACAATCGTTCTACAATCGAACCAATATTCGAATTTTATGTTCAAATTAAATTCGAACAAAACATTCAAAATAGAAAGCTACTTTCAACCACTTTCAGCCTCATATCTCCCACACCCTTATAGCTATCGAGACGCAACCCCCTGGTGCACGAATAGAGACTTGGGGCTACTACCACATACAAACACCATTCACATGCGATGTGTAGTTTTGGCAGAAAAGTAAAATATTGGGACATACATGTCCATTTTTATATATATACTAGCTGCAAGGACCCGCTTTGCTGGGTTTTTATTTGTTCGTACATTTGTATGTAATATAGTTTTTTTTTATATATATAAAAGACTATTTTTCTAAGTAATCTAGAATCTAGCTGCAAGGACCCGCTTCGCTGGGCAAAAAGTAACGATAGTGAAGATTAAGATAATTACATTATAGCTAATCTTACCCGTTTTCACAGAATGCAAGAATTAGGTCCCCCG
>NW_019385268.1:308832-314522 GCF_000671375.1 Centruroides sculpturatus
GTTAAAAATTATTTTTTTATTTTGTACAAACAAAATAAATATATTGAAAAATATAAAAACAATAAAAAATTATACTTCAGAAGTTAATTTAGTATCAAAAACGTAAAATATTTGAATATCCGAAGACATAGCCAAAGATTACAGCACCACAGCACTGGCAAAAATTTAAATTTGTCGACTGGAATTCCTTCGGATAACCAACGTTTCGGATAAACGACGCTCTACTGTATTTCTTATATATTATCTTCTTATATTATTTCATACATAAATGTAATTATAAGTACAGTCAAACTTATATATAACAAAGTTGCTAAATCCTAAAAAAGTTAGTTATAGGGAAAGTTCATTATACAGAAATTACACGTTTTGGTAAATAATGAATAATTTTAACGTAATTTGTTCATTTTTTACATAACTTAAATTAATATAAATGTACACTAATATTAAAATTAAAACTATGTTTATATTACAAGTAAGTTTACATTTATATGTTAATATACTTACAACTTAGTTTAACTACATTTTTGTAAAAAAAAATTGTAATTTTTTTGTTGCACAGAAGAATTTAAAAAATGTTCTCTTCATAATATACTTTACACTTACTAACAGTATTAAAACTGCTTCATTTACATCGATGATGTAAATGCAGGTTTTAGCATATTTTTTGTAGGTCTCATATCAATGGCTAATTTCAAAATTGATTCGCGATTTGTTATTATGGTTGATAAACTATTCACATCAATTCCAAACTTTGCTACAATGTCTTTCTTTGTTGAGCCTTTATCAATTTCTTCCAACATGTTAATTTTTTTAGTAATGAATATTTATGTCAATTTTAGTAATGCTTAAACACAATATTAACAGTTCTTTAAATTCCAACTGGACAGCTTATTAAATAAAATAAAATTTCACTAACCTCCCAAATTAGTCCAGCAGTTGTCAAAATCATCATCTTTCTAATGTTTTTGATATTTGTTAATTGTAAATCATTTACAGTAATACCCTGAATTTACGCAATAGGTGGGACCGAGCGATAACCGAGTAAGTCAAATTCGCGTAAGTCGCGTAAATTATAATTATTAATTTAGATAAGAGATGGTGCCTAATGCTTATCTCTAGTACCAAATTTATTTGTATTTAATTACAGTGGTATCTCAGGATACGAAATTAATCCATTCCAAAACTTAGATCGTATCATGAAAATGTCATAAGGTGAATCATTTTTCCCCATACGATTACATGTAAAACCAAATAATTCATTCCAACATGAAAAACACACTCAAATTAAAGCTAAGTAGTACATTAAAAAAAACTATAGTAAGGAAAACACTGAAAAATGCATTTTGTAGTTGTAAATGTATAAATAACCATAATAGAATAACAATTTTTTTTGTTGAATTTTTCTGTCCGATGGCTGGATTATTATTAAATATATCAAAGACAAGTCTGTCCAAGAGGAATCACCATTTATTTTGCATTCCAGATTACACATACACATTAATGGCGACAGGCCTTCTTTTTTAGGCTTCATGCCGGCAAAAAGTAAAAAAAGTCCTTTAAAAAACACAAACATCCAATTAAAAATAAAAGGAATCGATGACACAGACGTCTTACTTCTCATCCATCTTGCCAATGGGTGGTTCTGCTTTATATCTACTAGAAAAAGCGCTGGAAGACGTAGGTTTTGAAGCTGCCCCCTGGCGATGATACATTTAAAAATTTCTTTTTGTTGAATTTTTCCATCCAATGGCTGGATTATTATTAAATATATCAAAGACAAGTCTGTCCAAGAGGAATCACCATTTATTTTGCATTCCAGACTACACATACACATTAATGGCGACAGGCCTTCCTTTTTAGGCTTCATGAAACAAAATAAATGGTGATTCCTCTTGGACAGACTTGTCTTTGATATATTTAAGAATAATAATTGATAAGAAAAATGTAGTTTTATTTGCACTTTACCTTTGAGGATAGACGACAGTGGAGGTGTAAACTGGTGGCGGAGGAGGGGGAGAAGGGAAGTGATACTAAAATCTGACTTACATAACATAATGTAACAATAACTTAAAAATAACTTAGAAAAGATAAAAAAATTAGTGTTGTTTTATATATATAATTTTTTTTAAATTTTTATTCACTGCTTTTTGCTTCCTTTCATTCACTTCCACCAGCACTTTCACTGGATAGAGGTCGCTTGGTAAAATATCTATCAAGAGGTTTTGCTTTGCCTACTTTTTAAAATGTTTTTAAAATGACTTAGGCAAATGTCATTACTCCAAGCAGCAATACAGCTAGTGTGAATCTTTTCAGGATGTTTCTTTTCAATCAGTCACTTTCTGATAATACCTCAAGATTTCCTTTATCGAGCGAGCTTCCACAACAAAGCAAACATGCGGACTGAGACCGATGAACAGAAGTAAATAAAAAATGACACTGCAAACTAATGTAATTGTATGGTGAGTTTTTGTTTGTATCGTGGAGCAAAAGTATGTTCGAATTTCATGTCGTATCCTGAAAATTTCGTATTCTGGGGCATTCGTATCCTTAGGTACCATTGTATTTGATTATAGCCATATTATAGCCCGAATATTTAGGCAATCATTGGATTATTATTTTGAAGTATTTTTTTATATTAAGAAAAATAATTTTTTAAATTTGAATGCCATTCCTCTCAAAGTAATATTTTCCTGTATTTATACAGCAATTTTACTGCTTACACCAGCCTCAAATGCTTCTTGGAAGTCAATGTTTTGAAAATTCTGAAGCACTTTGAAAATTTGAAGTGGATCTGACTATATTGAAATGCCATTTCTTGAGCTTCAGTTTCATTTTGGATAACAAAAGAAAAGTCACAACAGACTAAATTCGATGAGTAAGGAGGATGGAGGAAGAAATTTTTAATGCCAAGAACACTGGAATTTTGAAAGTTTTGTGTGAAAACATCATCATGATGAAGGAGACATATTTGGTTGCACTAGAGTTCTGGTCTGTTGAGACAAATGACATTCAAAATCAACTGAAAATGTTACAGTAAAAGTCTGCAACAAAAGTATCTAATTGGAAGGAAGAAATATCATCCCCTTACAATTAAAAAAAATGATCGACATGCTATTTGTCATGCTCCTTGCTCATCTTGCCTTCTTGGGTCTGAGATTGTGGTCTAATTCATGGCTTAAGCCTCCTGAAGCATTTCAAGAGTCTTTGTGGCAGAGTGGCAGATTTTCAGTTTAATATAAAATTTAATATTTGCTCAATTTTCAAGTTCATTCTTGAATCATAGCATGATACTAACACAATGTTACAAAATTACATGTAAATAATCTCCTCTATACACACTGTAAAATAAACGACTTACTTCAGCTGTAAACCAAAACAGTGCTTATTTCAAAATATTTTCACAAATGTTTTCGAACTTAGTTCTTCTTCAGGTGAATAAAATGGGTAGAATCGATGTTATTCAAAATCTGAATGCAATGTTCTAAGGAAACTCATGCAATCATCGTGTACATGTAGCAAACATTCTGGTTTGAAAAGCAATCTCATTTGGCAAGTCATCAATGCTTTAGACCAGGCATGGCCAACATACAGCCCGTGTAATGAATTTATGTGGCCTGCGATCAATCTTTCAATATTAATTACTCAAGTCTGAATAGCTCGATGAAAAATTCTGACGCCAAAAAAAAGAAGGAAAAAAACAGGTCAACAACTCACTATGCATTTAGAATTAACCCTTCATTACAAAGCTCTTAAGTACAGCGTAGAATGTTGATAAACCATGATAATGTGAAAAATGTATCTGTAATCTCTATCTACAATTTAGTCTCTACGGGGTGACATCGCAATGAGATCTTGCACTACCTCAAAATCTTCCTAGTTTTCTTTTTAATTCGGCCCGGAGGCAAAAACTGTTGGCCACCCCTGTTTTAGACATTTGACCATCAGTCAAATGTCTAAAGCATTGATTCTTGATGGTAAAAAGACTTCTTTGTGCTATTGCCAAATAGTGGAAATGGTCCACTTTCTTTGAAAATTACACCATATAATGATTTCAGAAACAAGTAGCAAAAGAAAAGATTGGTGTTCATTAAGATATTTCAAAATTAATTTTAATTTAATTTATAAAAATACAAACAAATTCTTACCTGTAAAGGAAGTTTAATAACATTTCTTTTTGTTTTTTTCAGAAACTGTTTAAGGGATCCACTTGACATATATTCGGTAATAAAAATAACTCTAGGTTTGTCCTCATCCTTGTCCATCCAATATTTATGGAACTTAACAATATTTGGATGTTCAAGTTGAGTTAGACTATCAAACACTTGACGTATTTTTTCCTGTAAAAATTAAGTAATATGTTAAATTCAATTTAGAAATATAAAATAATTCAGTTAAAATTGTGTATACGTAAGGAACCAAGTCCGAGCATTATTTTTAGTTACTTTTTATTTTGCTTTTTATTCTATTTTTTGTTTGGGGGCTTGTGTTTTGTTAGGACGAAAGTTTCCTCACCACTCACCTTAGAAACTTTAAAACAGAAAAAAGAAAAACCAACTCACCAACAAGAAAAAGCGCCATAGAAAAAAAAACTCGCACACACTTGCGCTCCCGAGCAAAAAAAAGTAAGTCTGCACTGAGAAGAGGGGAGACAGACTCCACAAGCACAACTTAGGAACTTGCTAAACTTTAACAAATAAAACATCCCGAAAATTGTCAAAAAGAATAATGTAAAAGGTTAGCGAATATTGTCGGAAAATAGACTGCCAGGCAAAAATGAAAAGTTCAATGTTAAAGTTAAGTATGTAAATGAGGGGAGTGGTCTCACTTAGAATTGTGACGTCATCTCACAGTATAAATCCTGTACCTCAAGCAAAGATGACCGAGGTGAGCTTCTATTAGCAATGAGCATGGTGAACTTCGTAGCAGTGAACGACAAGGTGTCCGATAGTGATAAAGGTGTTCCAAGGCAATTAAAAGTTATTTGATTTGTGGATCGAAGATTAGAAAGTCTTAAGAGTTGAGGAAAAAGGTTCCTAGTATATTGAGGTGATGGTTAGGACCTTAGTTCCTAAGAATTGTTGTACATAAGTTAAGTCTTTGAATTTTTGTCAAATTCCAAAGGGGAATAGATTTAAGTTAGCCAATAGATTTTGAGCTTTGTCGGGTTGATTCTTATTGTTGATTTTCTTTGAATAAATTGTTGGTTGATTGTTACTAGATTTTGTACATAGTCATTATTAGAATTATTAAATACTGTATAAGGTCTCTTTTTATGCAGATTATTTTTATGCGATTTTGAAGTTGTGCGGTTTGTATTTCATCCAAAAATTTCTTGGACAAACATACATATAGGCTTGTTTAGGAAGCCCGCGTATAGACAGTCTCCAAAAATCGTGGAACGCTCAAAGCTCACTCCATTTGTTCCACTGACATATAACATTTATGGATGTAAACGACAGCTAGATTTAACTTAATCGCTTTAGTTCCTAGCAATTTTTCATATAAATGTAATTAAACATAAAAAATACTTAAAACTGAAAAAAACGAAAGAAATGCATTAATTTTGAAGAAAAAGCTTCAAAGTTTAACTTCCTTTGTCTCGCCCTTCTGTGAAATTTAACACTGATGAGTCATTGTTTACACATCTGGATGACCTTGAACACAGCTGGAGTTGGATTTCCCGGGGCATT
>NW_019385268.1:319211-323328 GCF_000671375.1 Centruroides sculpturatus
GCTGCTCGCATATCTGAACACCAACGTTCGGTGGCACTTGGCAATTGTGACACGGAACTTTCCAAATTGGTGATACAACACCACCACGTAGCGCTTTGGAATCGAGTGGAAATACTCAAACGCTGTGATGAAGGGAACTTGATATACATTTGGGAGGCCCTCCTCACAAAACTGCTCTCCCCGTGCAACACCCCTACCCTCGATTTACCGGACGTCTGGATTAATTTATTCAGGCGGTTAAAAAACCAACAATAATTTTGCATTCTCTTCCCGCACCTCCTACATGATTCAAAGCACATACATGTCGGCCCCTTTATGTGCGTCTTTTTACGTGTGTTATGTATTTTAAATTATGTCCCGCGCTTTAATATTTAAAATTTAAATTTTAACATAAACTTGCACTTGTGGATCTATTCCGATCGGTTTCTATGCTGTCTATGTTAAGGCGCATGCGTGCCAAAAATTTTATACGTATTTACAAAGTGTTTTAATTTAAATTCTAAAAATTTAATTGTTCTTAATAGACATCTAATTGGCTCTCATGTTATGCATGTTAAGGTGCACGTGCGCCAATTTTTCGCGTTCACATAATAATTAATAGCCACTCCAATCGATGTTTATTTGTTTTAAAACGCATGCGCACCAATTTTAAATGTTTAATTCTAAATATTTAAATTTAAAATCTCTTTTTTGTATGTTCAAAAACGGCTAGTATCGTTAATGTTTTAAATTTAAATGTATGGTTCGAATTCTTTATTCGAATTTAATTTTACCTGAAGACGACGTGCTTATTTACGTCGAAAGCGCTCGTAAATTAAAAATAATTTCAAGTATATTTAACGCCTCATAGACTGACGTTCTTGGAAGTTTTGATAGGTAATGGCTATTTCTAGCACACAGTCGTGTTAATAATCGTTGTAAAAGGCGTAAAAATAAATATAGTACTTTACATATATACATAAAAGTAGAGTATAAATGTTTAAATTCATAAAAGTTTTAGTTATAATCATTGCTTTATGAAGTAGCTGCATTCCCAGAAACAACCCATAAGTAAATAGGCACGAGTATTAGCAAATGCATGAGGCATATTAACTTCAACAAATACATTGGAGAAGAGACTTCTTCCAATATTCAACAGTGGGCCTATGGACAAAACATTATTCTATTCATGGATGATAGAGCTCCTTGTTACACTGCCAAAAAGATTTAGAATTGGCTGGTAATACAAGGCATCCACAAACTTCCATAAGCTAGTCAGTCATGTGACATAAAAATTTCCTTGTTTATGTCTGAAATCTGCTGGATGTGACAACATTCATGAAAGTCTGCTTACTGTGAACTTTTAGATTGTACCAAGTGGGCCAATATTCCACAAGCCAAGACAGCAGAACTCATTGATTCCATGCCCAACCAAGTAAGGTTTTGTGGTTTTGATATGAATATGTGGCATTTGTACCATCTGGATACTAATCACAAGGGTGATTACTTTATCACCTTCTGTTACTTTATCACCTTCTGTTGCTGCTATAACCTTGGAAAATGTTGTGCACAAATAGTACATATTGAACATAACTATAGCCTCTAGTCCGTTAGCTGTAGAATATCAGTTGTGTTTTTAGGTATTTACACTACCTTTACATCTTTATGATCTATACAAAAAATATTATCAAGGAGGAGGATAATTTTAAAGAAAACATCCTTTTCCAGACAATAATGCTTGGCTGAGGGTATGAAGCAGTTGATGAACTAATCCTCAAATAAAGCTTGCTTCATATAAGCTTAGATAGTTACATGATAATAAATGGGCACAGTTTGCTTACTAAACTGATTCAATGCACACATGTTCTCGGAGCAATAGATGAGGAAAGGCTAACTTAAACCCAGTGACAATGCCTCCCAATAACAAGACCCTGTCCTTAAAAGCCTTGAAACCTGGCACTGTTTTAGTTTTTTGTATATGTAGAACCTTTCAGGCTTTTCTTTCCCAAAGAAGTCTGATTTCATCCACATTGAAGATCTGTTCCAAGAGGTTACTATTTTTCTTGATAATTTCATCAAATTGGTCAACAAACTTTTTCACTGCTTCTATGTCTGCAATTGCCAATTCACCAATACACCAATTATGCAGGTTGATTCTCCATTGAAACCATCCATGGCTTACCACAAATGTTTCCAGAAATTCTTCATTTCACACACCTTTAAAGTCTCAAAAGATACTGTGTGCCTTGGCTTGAATTATTAAAAGGTTCATCTGCATTCTTTTCTATCTGGTCATAAAACAGATTGATAGTAATTTCTCCATTTCATGAATGAGGCCTAGTTATTATGGCTTTAAATTCTGTTCATGCTTTCACTGTCTCTTTCACACTATTTTCTTTCAAGATCATCAAAATGGTAAAATGCACAAGATCCAAGTCATGTGATATCCCTAACATTTTTTTTATCAGCTTCATAGTCATTTATGATCTTTATTTTCATCAAAATTAATAGCCTTCCTTCAATTCCTAGAATTTCTTCCAGATGAAGTCATGCTCTTCCTTTTCACCAACATCTTATACCAGTGGTTCCCAAACTTTTTTGATTCTCGGCACACTTGCCAAATTCAGATTTTTCCAAGGTGCCCTATGTCAAATTCTAGCAAGTACAATTTGCAAACTAGCAAAATAGTCAATATCTTTTTAAGTAAAGAGTTATGTTCCTAAAAGTTAAATAAATACATGTTTTGTTTATTTTTTAAAGTAACAAAAAACTGTAATTGAACAAATTCAATTAATTATAATTAATGGGATGATGAGCCTGTTGATCACCACATATTTTCTCAAACCTTGGAATCAAACTGGACACAGCCACCCTCATTTCCTTCTCCACATTGATTTTTGCACAATGATTAGTTTTTATCACAGCAACAAACTCAGCTTAGCACAAATAAGAAGTCACAAATGAAATTAAGATTCTCTGAGCTGTATCACTCAGAAGGGATATTCATCTTTTACTGATATCCATAGTTCAGTTAATTCCATGCTGCCAAATTTTGTTTTCAACTTATTGTCACAAGACAACTCAATAAGACTCTCTTCTTCTGCAGTAAATTCAGATGGAGCTCTGACATTAAATGGATCTTGAATCCATGCAAATTTATCAATATTATCATTTTGAAAATATTTTTCAAACCAGATGATAAGCTGTGATAAATGTTCTTCAAAAATAGAGTTCATACCTCGAGAGAAATAAACTCCATTAGAAGTCACTGTTGCAACAAGAGGAAACATCATTTTCTCCATCTTCAGTTATTTTTCTTTTCCATAGTTTAATATTTTTTTATAAAAGCTAAAATTTTCTTAATCAACTTTAAAAGGTGCTTGTTGTTTCCCAGCAGAGAGATTCAGAGCATTCAGCTTTTCAAAAATATCACATAAGTATGCTAGTTTTACCAAAAAAATCTTCAATCACAAAATTTTCAGCATGCTTGTGGTCTTCCTCTTTAAGAATAATTAAATTTCCTGTCGCAGTTCAAATGTATGAGACAAAACATTACCTCGAGAGAGAGCCATTGCTCACTTATGGTAATGTTTTGTACTCTCTTGAAAAGCTGTAATACCAAAAAAACTTGCCTTTAATGGCTGTTTTTATCAAGTTTACTACATGTACTACATATTCTGGTTCAATGCAGGACTCAGATATTTTGATGTGAGTGCTTCCCTGTAAATAATGCAATGGGTGCACAGTGCATCAGAGATAGGACTACAAGTCCGGGTAGCATGTAATATATATATATATTACATGTTACCCGGACTTCTAGTCCTATCTCCTCTTCCAGTGTATGTATGTGTATATATATATATACAGTAGAACCTCCATTATCCGGACTTCTATTATCTGGATTTTCGATTATCCGGATTGTTCAAAATAAACAAAAATTTTACGAATTTGCTGATTTGCACTTGGCGAATTACGACACTGTTTATGTACGTGATGGAATGCATAACTTTTTTTGTTTCAACAACGTCTCACCCAGCACAGTGGTCGTAAACTCTTAAATATATTTTACGTAGTAATAAAAATATAACTTGACATATGTATTTATAAATAATTTATATTCAAATTACATCATTTCTAT
>NW_019385268.1:324340-336061 GCF_000671375.1 Centruroides sculpturatus
AATCCTACAATTTTTTGTTTATAACGTAGTTTATACGGATTATTTTCAAAAAAATATACGTATTTTGGAAATGTTGAGTCGAATTACTCTAGAATCGATTAATTTTATGAAAGAAAACCTTTCAAACAGCCGTAGTCCGTAAACTATGATTCCTACAAAATTGATTCATAAAGAACGGAACGTATCTACCGTCTTATAGGGGGATCTACTGTATATATATATCTTTATAACTTTGTCATTATTTTGAATTTGATACTCCCCAAGCATGCATCATTGTATATGCAATTGCACTTATTATTTTTCGTAATTTTAATTTCGTTATGTTCTATTTTCTTTAATGTTCTTTTTATTTATCATTTAACTGACGAAGACCATTAAAGATGGTTGAAAACATTCTCACTCAAAAGTTGCAACTATACCACACAATGTTGATCCTCTTGTTACATGGCAGTCAACATTTGCCAATTTCAATTATCACCTTGCAAAACTGGCTGCTACATATTTAGGTATTCCAGCAACCTCAGTTCCTGCAGAACATCTTTTTTCAAAAGTTGGAAATATTATTACAAAGAAACAGTATGCATTGCATTCAAAAAGAGTTGAGAAACTTGCTATTATGAGTAGCTTTAAGTTTAATGATATACTTTCTTTTTCATTATAGTTTGTTTTGTAATATTATGTAAATTTGCAATTACAAATTAATAAATGTTCTATAAAAATATGAAACCTGTGAGTGGTCTTTTTGTTAACAAGTATTAGTAAAACACTATTATTTTTAATAACTTAATAAATACTGTTATTAAAGGTGTGGTAATCAATTGATAATCGAATATCATATCCTAATCAATTTCTGTAATTGATTCTCATTTTTTAGGTAATCGCCCAGTACTAATTATTATTATCTATAAACTGTACATAATAATGATGCTCACTTGATTTGCTATTATCTGTGTCCTCATCCAGCTGCAACCCAAATTCCTTCCCTTCTATCATTTCAATAACTGAACATTGGAGGTCCTTTGCTATGTGCTGTCTTCTGTAACTGATAGTGTTATCGGACAGAGGCACTTTTGAAAGCTGTTACCCAGTAGACCCACTGATCATAATGTTCACCATATCTACAGCAGCCAGTAAATGAGTTTTTCTGTAATGGTATGAGGCTTTTTACATTTTGTGGTTCTATGTGCCACCTTTATTACTGAGTTAATTTAATGATTTGCATCAGGTCTGCTAGATGTCACATCTAATCACATTGAATTGAAAGTGAAAGTAAAATTATGAAAATTTCATATTTCACGGCGCCCCTGTGAGGAACTTGCGGCTCCCTAAGGTGCCGTGGTGCACACTTTGGGAACCGCTGTCTTATAATATAGGTGCAGGACAAAGTATAAATTTACAAACAAAATACAGTGAAACTGCTTAGGCAACCACCTGCATTTGACGGGCACCTGTCAAAATGGGCAAAACTTTCTGGCACCAAATAGTTTATCCATAGAGTCTTCGTATAAATTATCTGTATTAAACGACCACCTGTGTAACGCAACCGCGGGCATCGATTTTTGGTCCGAAACAACATACAACAACTATCATAAGCGACCACTTCTGTGAATATATCTGGTCTAAACTATTGTTTGAATCCATTTCAAAAATGTTTCCCCCTCCTAATGTAATGAATTAGTCTAAACTCTCCTTCAAACCCACCTCTAGCACTTCTCCCACCCTTGAAATTAGGTGCAGGTGTTAATGAATTAGTCTAGCAACAAAAGAAATTCATTTCAATTTGTTTGAAATTGTCCAAAAACAAAGTGCAAAGTGCAATCATTAGAAGATCGTGTTAAAGTTATCACAACAGCAATTAGTGGCAAAGTTTAACTGTGAGAAAACAAAACTTATTTTACCGTAGACCTACAGTACTTTCCTTGGGGGTATATTGTACATGATACAATTAGTCAGCTGATCTCATCGTTTGATAATATTTATTTTTATTTATTTATTTATTTATTTTGAAGCTCATATACAATACAGTACATGTGCGATAAATAGTTTCTGTATCAACCCTACCTTATTTCCACGATGTTTTTAGAAAAATAATATCCAAGTAATTTTCGCATGCAAAATATTCAAAAAACAATAAACACATTAATGCAAAAATCAGTTTTACAGGCAAACTTCCTTTTTCAATTCAACAATGACAATCACGGAATGTAATGAAATTGTATAATGAGAAAAAATAATAAAATCGTTTTATTATTAATTAATTAAGAAAATATTAAATATTAAAAAAATACAGAATTTTTAAAGTTAAAATAAGATTAATTTAAACAAATACCAAAACCACAGTGATGTAGAGATATAACATGCTTGTATATCGATGACGTAATACACGTAATTGAGAAGCAAAAGAAAACAACCAAGTTGAATTAATCAAGTCAGAAAAAAAAAAAGTGTGTGCATTATAATCGAGAAAATGCAACTATTGTATTAATCTTTAATACAATAGTCTGTATTAAATCTGTCTTATAAAATCACAATGACTCCTGTAAATCAAGTTATCTGATAAGAATGAAATACAATACCAATATAGCCCTATTGTTGAAAAAATTTACTTACTTTTGCTCACTTCGAGTTTTGCTTAGCAGAAATGGCTAAAAAGTGTGCAAAATACATACGGAAATATGATATTACAGCACCACCTGTATTGGATGACCACCTGTCTAAAAGACTACTTTTTGAAAGAACTGTGAGTGATCGCCATAGACAGGTTTTACTGTATGTAGTCTTGGAGATTGCAAATGCTTCATATAGTGAATACTGAGTAAATTCAGGAATAACACTAAGACTAAAAGAAGGAGATTCCTGAGACAGGCTGAGAAAGGGGATTCCTCACACTGGAGAACTGGTCATAAGTCCAAACAGTATCTATATTTGTTGTTTTATAATTTAATTATTATTCTTATAAGTCTGTTCAAAGAGGCTTATAAGCATAATAAAATTATAATACAACAAATATAGGAACTCCTTGTTTAAAACTCCATCAATCAGAGAAATATAAAGACACTTAAAATATTTTTAGTGTTTTTTTTTACATTTATCTGATTGTTCTTATAATATATGACAGATATTTTTTAAGCAAAGGTCCATTTGGCAATCTTTTTAAAACACACATTCATAATTTTGCACATGCACACACAAACAGATGCCATTTTGAAACACATCAGCAGTATATTCATGTGTGATAGAAATGTTTAAGAAGATTGAGCAGCCTGCCACCTGTGAAATGAGGTCCATTATTTGCTTCCAGGCTGCAAGAAATGTGAAACTGGCAAAGATTCATCGCCAGATCTGTGAAGTTTATGGTCTAAATACCACGAGTGATAGCAAAGTTCATAAGTGGGTAAGACTATTTAAGGAAGGTTGGAAGAATGTGCATGATGAGGTTGACCATCTGTAATAGTCAATGATCTTGCCTGTATAATAAACACCATAATTTGTGAAAACAGACAATTCACCATTTCCACCCTATCAATTAATTTCCTACAAGTCTCATGGTCAGTTCTTTACAAAATTGTGTCAAAAAACTTGGACTACAGGAAATTATGCTCTCAGTGGGTTCTGAAAATGCTTACCAAAGAACACAAAATGAACAGATTAGAAAGTGCTTTGACATTTTTGACCGCGACACTATGAGGAAGGTGATGAACTGTTGATCCACATCATCATGGGGAATGAGACATGAGTGTCTCATGTGACAACCTGAATCTAAGCAGCAGTTGCTGGAGTGGCAACACAGATCATATCTGACAAAAGTAAAATTCAAGACAGGCAGACAATCTGAACTCACAAGATTATGTCAACTGTGTTCTGGAATAGACATGGTGTTTTGCTGGTGGACATCATTATGCAAGAGACAACAATAAATGCTACTGAATATTGTCAGACCTTGAGAAAACTTTACTGTGCAATCCATAATAAATGCCATAGTATGCTGTCTGCCAGGGTTCTGTTGCTTTGTGACAATGTGATGCCCCATAGTGCTGCTCTAATACAAGCTCTAGTCGAATCTTTAGGCTAGCAGCAATTGGATCACTTCCCATAAAGCCCAATCTGGCACCAACAGACTAGTACATCTTCCTGCATCTAAAAAGCAAATGTTTTGATTCCTCACCAGCAAATGTTTCCAAACTAACAATCCAGGAATGATTATCCTCCCAAGCAGTATACTTCTATGACATGAGTCTACAGAAACTGGTCTCAAGATGGAACAATTTGAAAAAGTAGCCAAAAGTATGTAGAATCTGAGAAAAAAACTTGTAATGTTTAGTAGTTCATTTTTTATTGTAAAACAGACCTTACATTAAAAATATCCCTCATATTACTAATAAAACACACCTTTAATAATCCAGCTAATAAAAATTAATTTTTATTAGCTGGATTATTAAAGGTGTGTTTTATTAGTAACTAGCTTACCCGTCACGCATTGCTGCGATTTCAGAAGAAACAAAATTCAAGTAAACTCATTATGATAAAATTCAATTTACATTTTATCATTTTTATTGAAACTTATTATTATTATTCATTTTCGTCAGAAAAACATTTCAAAGTGTCGTTTCAATTCTATTTATTTATTGGAGTACTTGTGGATACACGATATTTTTTGTTTTTTCGTCTCGTGCGTACACAAATAAATCAGAAGGTTTTAAAATTCGTGAGCTGGCCACATACAGTTGTCCATGCGAGAAGCACGGATTCTCCAAATTTAACCCACACACTCGCAGCGATTGTCAGAAGTGTGATATTCCCCATTTTTATATATATTTTTTAATCCTTTACAATTTTAACTATTTAATTGCTCCTTCCTCTCTTCCTTGGCATGTTGTGAAATTTCTGATAGTTGGATAATAAGCCGTTTTATTGTAATTTGTCTTTTTAAATTATTTTGAGTCAATATTAAAATTTGCAAAATGAAGGATACCTAGATCGGTAAAATAGGCGAATTTCCTCCTACAACTTCGGTTGTTGTTCGGGGTACAGTTGAGGTTTTAATGAAGTTCGAGCGAATACATAATTAGCAAAAAAAAGTTGAAATAAAGTAATTAAACGAAAAATTATTACAAATATCGTAAATGACAGTTCACAAATGCATACATAGAGATATTTTTTGAAGGGGGAAATGGTCTTCACAATTTGAAATCGATCGAACACACAGTATAAATGCACGCCATCTATCATACGATAAATGTACTATGCCAGAAACCTTCACGGGAGTATATTAAACAACTTCTCAAAGTTTCATGGCAATCGGATAAACAGTGTGGTAATGCATGAAGGACACACACACACACGCACACACGCACACACATTCATTTTTATATTAGTAATATATTTATCCAGTTCGTTCGTTATATAAATATCCCTCATATATACTGTACATATGTGGTGGTCATTGTTGCATCATCAAACTAATTAATGACATAATTGAAATCACTTGTTAGATTGCATACTCGAGAGAAATGAATGTTCTTGTTCATGCTTAAAATAATTCACTAGTCACATTCTAATCACTGTGAACAGCTGAATCATCAAAAAATCTTATCTGTATATATTGGATGTAACAAACTTTTGGCAGTAGTTTCATCATGCAAATCAGCCTTAAGATAATATATAAGGAACATTTTTGGCCTAACAAAAGTTCACTTATAAAAATAAACTATTTTATTTTTTAATAGTTGATATGATGCCAGAAGAAAATTAGGAAAAAATTTTTTAAGTATACTCACAGAATTTCATTGTGTTCAGTTTGTTATTTGTTTTGGTTCACAAGTCAGGAATTTAAAAAAAAAATGGTCAGTGGGAGCAAAGAAAAAAATTACAAGAGTCATTCAAAAAGTAATGCACCATAGTTTATATCTGGGAAATGAAGACTATGACATGGCTCCTCTTTTGAGGAATTGTACCTGGAAACTTTTGCTAATGTTGTGGAAAAATTCAAGTCCTGCCACCAGGCAGGAACACTGCAGCTGCATTGAAAAATGGCAAATGTCAGCAACATTTTCCATTTGAAGCCAATTTTGCAAATAAAGCTGCAAGCAGTGTGCAGTGATACAGTTCCTCATTGCAGAAGGGAAAACTGTTGGAAACATCCACAAGTGATTGTGTGGTGTCTACGGTACTGCAGCTGTCAACTGAGATACATTTTGCCCAACAACTGATGGTATGAAGTCAATGATAATAGTAATGACATATCTCCACAATTTGGCATGAAATGATCGTCCCACCACAGTTGTCATGGCAACCATGAGGCAATGTGTTTATGAAATGATTAAGGAGGAATGATGCATTATATTCCAACAGCTGGAAGAACACTTGTGAATCAGTGCTGGAAGTGTTTGCCAAATCATCCATGAACTTGGGTATGCCAAAGTATGTTCACAATGGGTCCCAAAGCAGCTCAAGATCAACCAAAAACCACTGCATTAGAACTTTTATGTCACTTCAAGTTTAACAGCAACAAGTTCTTGGCTCACATTGTCACTGGAGATGAAACATGGTTAAACCACTTTAAACTTGAAACAAAGTGACAATCTCTGGAATAGCATTATCCACATTCACCACAGAAGAAAACAACAGTCATTTCATCAGCAAGAAAGGTTATGATCACTGTGTTTTGGAACATTCATAGTGTCATGCCTAAAGGATCCACTATTAACTCAGGCTTGTCACCATGCTGAAAAGGCTAAAGAAGCATTATCAACATGTCAGACATTAGAAGGAGCCATGTAACTTACTCCTTCAGAATGACAATGCAAAGCCACACACAAGTCTGGAGACTCGTGAGGTGATCATGAAACTAGATTTTACAGTATTGCTGCATCCACTGTATAGTCCTGATTTAGCACTGTTAGGTTTTTATCTTTTTGATCCTTTGAAAAATGCACTTTACAGGATAAAGTTCCAGGCAGATGAAGTTGTCAGTGCTATGAGGAAACATGTACAGGATCAGGATTGGTACTAAGCTGGCATACATGCCCTCCTCAATGCTGGTATATAGCCAAAGACAAGGACTGAGACTGTTTAAAAAATAACATGAATAGCTGAAAGTAGAAGCTAGGAAATGACCAAGTTTCATGGTTGGTTGTGCCATATAGAATTATTGCTGCAAATACAAGGTTTGTTCAAAAAGTAATGCACCAGAATTTATTTAAAATAAATTCTGGTGCATTACTTTTTGAACAAACCTTGTATTTGCAGCAATAATTCTATTAAAGCCAAAACAAATTGCTAAAATTATTGGGCTATAACAAGCAATTATTTATTGTGACAATCATATTTAAAATATATACTCTCCATCTCAAATTAATAGTGACGTGTCCCTGTATATCATACTTTTCCTTTAACAATAGTCATGCCAGTCATCTATTAACTGCTTTCAGGGGAAAAGATTTAAATTGAAATAATGTGACTTCCAGTTTGCGTCAGAAGTTTGTATATAGCTAATTGGGGCCTCCTGTCCCTAAGGTTTCCTCCTATCTGGTTTCGGATTTCATCTATCTAACTCCATTCAAGATAAAAGAAAAACAGATGTAAGAACGGACAAATGGACAGACAACAGTGGGAATTTATAAAGCTACAATTTTTTCAAATTGCAACCTGATTATGGCTATTTAATTAACTAAATACAGTGGGTGATTGGTTAACGAACATAATCTGTTCCAAGAATTTGTTCGCTATCCAAATTGTTCATTAACCAATTATCGATTTACCATAGGTTTTTATGGAAATTTGATTAATTCGTTCTGGACTCCAAAAAATAAAAAATATAAACATAGTAAGAAAGTACAGTAATATCTCCATTTTCATCGATTTTTTTCGCAAAAAATTTGTCTCGGATTTCGTTGGTGTACCCATGTGACCTCACTGCTAATTTTGCAAAAACAAAGGGCAGCCCACGTGTTTTCCTGCTCAGTGTGGAGTTGTTTCTCATTGTGTGAGAATTATACAATGGATGGAGTGGACATTGCACTAGTGCAAGAACCCTACCGGGTAAGAGCCTCTATAGGGGGTCCGAGGAAGCAATATCTTGCGCTGCATGAGCCGGCATCTCTTGCAGCCGTTATCATCAGAAATAATAGGATCCCCTCATTCTATCAAGGACACCTAAGCACAGCTAGAGTCACCTGTGCTATGATCAGGACAGGACAAGACAAATACATCCTTGTCAGTGTTTATTGTGCCAGAACAGATGACCTAGAAGAGGTTTTATATCAACTGGACCTTATTATTCAAGCCCTCCCACATGAACAGATTATCATAGGAGGTGATCTCAATGCACACACTCAATTATGGGGCGATCCAGATAATGATGATTGGGCAGACGATGTTATGCAGTTTGTCAACTCTAAAGGGCTTCATATCCTAAACGACCCAGGCTCGTTACCAACTTTCGATGCCCCCATTGGGAAAAGCTGGGTAGATATCACCTGCTGCAATAGCAGAACTCTCAGGAATATTACCAAGTGGGAAGTGTCAGGGCAGGTCAACCTGAGCAACCATGCCTACATCTTTATCAAGCTTGGGACTGAAAATCAAATTGATGAACACACCGAAAAGTATGACATTAAGAGGGCTGATTGGACATCACTTGAAATGAACCTAATTGACAGTGTTTTAGCCCTACAACTCATTCAGATAGAAAATAATACAGTTGCCAAAGAAAAAATTAACTCTTTCATTGAAACTATCAAGAATCTGTGCGATAAACACATCCCCAAGAAAAAGAAGACAGATAAAGTTCCTCAAACTGATAAGTTCTGGAGTCCACCATGGGACTCCAGACTTACAAGTTTAAGGAGAGAGAATAACCACCTTAGGAGGAGTGCAAGATACCAAGAGTACCAACAACACGAAAAGCACTATAAGTTAGTCATTAAGGATACCAAGTTATCATCTTGGAATGACTTTTGCACTGAAAGCTCTAACAAGCTGTGGGGCTATATATACAAGAGCTGTACCAACAAGCTCAAAACACCGAGTTTTCTGAGAAGCCTAAGGACAACAGATGGTCATACTAGCAATGCAGAAAGGACCATCAAAGCCCTGATGGATCGTTTCTTTTTGGCAAATAATCCAGAGGAAAATACTTTAGAACACAAAGTAGTAAGGAGAGAACTAGAAACTGATTATCAAGGGGCCAACGCACCCAAGTTTACCTATACTGAGATAGAGGATGGTGTGAGGCACCTCAACAGGGGCAAGGCCACTGGCGTGGATGGATTAACTAGTGAAATTATACACAAAGTATGGACAATGATTCCAGATGACCTAGTCAGAATCTATAACTTATGCCTGGAATATGGGATATTCCTGAATAAATGGAAAATGGCCAAACTGGTAATTATACCCAAGGCGTATGATATAGACAAGAATGAACCAGGGAGTTACCGGTCCATCAGCCTGCTCCCTGTGATGGGAAAGATTCTGGATTACTTAATAGTACAAAGGCTCACTTACCAGTTATTGACAGAAGGGGCCCTCAGCCCAAAACAGTTTGGCTTTCTGCCAGAGAAGTCAACTGAAGACATTGTCTGGTTATCAACGATGTCAAACAAACTATATCTGATTACAAGTATTGTTGCCTACTTAGCCTCGATATCAAAGGGGCTTTCGATCACACCTGGTGGGCCCAGATTCTACTTAACCTCAGGTCCAAAAAACATCTATAAACTGGTGGAAGCCTTACTTCAACAGCAGAACTGTCGGATATGCCCATGGGAATCTCCAAATTACACGTGCAATAAATAAAGGGTGTCCCCAGCGGTCAAACTCTGGGACCCTCTTCTGACATATCTTATACAATAGCTTCCTGGAACATGACAAGGGAACAAAAGAATATGCCTATGCCAACGATACTATCTTACTGTTCAGCGCCACTTCCCAAAGAGAGATTGAAACAAAAGGGACGATCCTGTTGGGAACAGTTGTAGATTTTGGCAAAAGGTATAAGCTGGAGTTTAACCCCAGGAAAACTCAAGGAATTATCTTTCATAGATTAGGAGAATCAGACTTGTATAAGTGGGTACCAACTACTAAAATGAATGACGAATCAATAGCTATAGTCCAGTCAATGAAATACCTGGGCGTCGTCCTGGACAAAAAAACCTCAACTGGGGCGAACACATTAAAATGTTAAAAACCAGAAGTGATCTAATATTTTACAATCTGACAAGAGTCGCTAAGGCCAACTGGAGCCTGGATACAGAAACAGTAAGAGAAATTTATAATATGATGGTTGTCCCAAAGATCACCTATGCAGCTGCAGCATGGCATGTAGCTGCAGACAAAGTAAGAAATAAAAGAACCCTAATGAAAGCTCAAAGACATGTTACTCTACAAATTGTTAAGGTATTTTGCACTATCTCTACTGAGGCACTACTAGTCATATGCGGTGTGCCACCTATTGATCTAGTGGTTCAAGAAAAGGCTCAGAATTACAAGGTTAGGAAAGGCCTTACCATCAGAATTGGAGATAAAATCTTTCCTGCTGGGACGTACTCCACAAAACCAGCCCTCACAGAGTTACCGGGTCCCCCAGAAAGAGTCAAAATTAAAGAGAAATATGAGAACCAACATACAGTTGCCAAAATATATACAGATGGCTCGAAAAGCGAGACGGGGTGGGAGCAGTCCTGGTGGTTTACATGAAGGGCCTAGAAGTTGCCTATAAACAATATAGGCTGGATGACAGATGTATGGTCTATCAGGCCAAGTTACTGGCAATAAGAGAAGCAGTGAGGTACTACACTGAAAATATGAGAAACAAGGCGGTGCTCACCTGCACAGACAGCAGGAGCGCCCTTGCTGCTCTATATCAATTCAAGGACACAAATCAGATAACTATCGATATAAAGCAGATGATCAAACAAAGTGAAGGAGAAGGAACCATTGATTTCAAATGAGTTCAGGCACACATCAGAGTGCCCAAAAATGAGAGAGCAGACCAGTTGGCCAAAGAGGCAGCCAGCAAACAAGAAACTGACTTTACTGAACTTCGTATGGCTTATATAAAATGTGAAATCAAAGGGAGTATGTGCAGAAGGTGGCAGTTGAGATGGAACGAATCCACCAAAGGTAGACACACATACAAATTCCTGCCAAACATAGAAAAGAGAGAGAAAGACTGAAAGAGCTTCGCTGGATCCCAGTGGACTTAAACTTTACCAAAGTCCTCTCAGGCCATGCCAAATGCATGGCTTACTTTAAGAAAACTACTGTAAAAGTTCGTCCGATGGAGAATTATTTCTAATAAAATTGAAGACAAAACTGTCCAAAAAGGATCACCATTTATTACTTGTGTTCCAAGACTAAAACATTTTCGGCAACTGACCTTCCTTTTTAGGCTACTTGTCGCCGGAAAGTTTACAAAAAGTCCTTTTAAAAAACACAAAACACATCCAATTAAAATTTTTAAAAATTTCTGAAAAAGGAACTGGTGACATGCAGCCGTCTTGCTTACTTCCATCATACCTTCTTTTGGGGTTTCTTCTTCTTTTTATCTACTAAAGATTAGCGCTGGAAAATGTAGATTTAGAGAAGTTGCCCCCTAGTGACGATATATGTAGAAATTTCTTCTGTAAAAATTCGTCCAATGGAGAATTACAGTAGAGCGTCAATTTTCCGAATCAATTGGGGACTGGGGTTGTTCGTATAACTGATGCATCTCTTGCA
>NW_019385268.1:336175-382030 GCF_000671375.1 Centruroides sculpturatus
AGACCTATAGTAGACAAAGGGAGAGCTCCCACCATTAAGTTAGAAAAGTTAATACATAACAGGCTATCCATGCACTTGAAAGATTACCAGTTCAAAATAGAAAGTCCAATGGAGCTTTTAAAAGAACTTAAGAAGATAGACACTCCGGATTGCGCGACAATATTGGATTTTAGATCCTTATATCCTTCAATAAAAATTGAACCATGTTTTTGTGCGCTCAGGGACTTCCTTCTCTCTAGCATAGAGGACACCACATTGCACAACGACATACTCGAGTTAGCGCATCTGGCTTGTTACAATTCAGTATTCCAATTTAAGAACATCATATACGAGCAAGGAAGAGGAGTGCCAATGGGAAGTCCATTATCTGGAGATTTATGCGAAATGGTTATCAGGATATTAGAAAGCAAAGTCCTTCCCTCCTTTCTCCCAAATATCAGCCTGTACAGAAGATATATCGACGATATAATTATCCTTTGGAAAGATGAGCCAGATATAGATCATTTTATAAAATCTATGAACAACAACCCATACGGCCTCGTAGTGGAACTGGAACAACAGAGTAAGGATAAAGTACACTTCTTGGATATTGGCATAGATATGAAAGAAAGGGTGATACAAACTTATGTATACAGAAAACCTACAGCGATATCAACGTATATACCTTACGAATCTTGTGACCCATTCTCTTACAAGATAGCGGCGTTTAGAGCATTAGTAGAAAGAGCATTTACGCATTCTTCCACCTCCCAAGCCCTCCAAAGAGAATTAAATTACATTAGGAAGATAGCTAAAGAGCACGGTTACAACAATATGATAGAAGGTTTATGTAAGCAGCACCGGCGTTTGCAGAATGGTGCAGAGGAAAAGGTAGAGGTACTAAATAATGGAAATGAGGATAACGTACAGAGGGTACCAATAACGTATAACCCGCATCTAAAGGCAATGTACGGAAAAATTGCAAAAATAAAAGGAATTAATATTGCATACAAAAGAAACCCAACCATTTACAGTTTATTAAGGAACGGGAAGGACAATTCAGACCCAAATAGGCTGCCAGGGATATACAGTATTCCATTAAAAGATAACAGATGGGATAGACCTTTAGTGTATATCGGATCCACCAAGCGTTCATTGGCCACAAGATTAAAAGAGCATAAATCAGACATCGAACATAATAAATGTACGACGGCCTTATCTACGTATGCGACAAACCCGGACATGACACCTTTCTTCGATTAAGCGCATGTTATTCACACCACCCAACACCCGGAACAATTAAGAACTTTGGAGGCAGTGGATATCTTTAAAGCCGATCGCAAATCTGCATGCATTAATTTCAAAGAAGAAATAAATCTCTCTGCAGCATGGCAATTTTTAATTGATGATAAATCATAATATATTTATAAGATAAATTTTATGAGGTATTACACACAACGAATCCCCATTGGTAAAAAATTATATTTGAAATAATACATGGATTCCTTCCATTTTCAAAAATTTTTTCGAAAAATGGCACGTTTCATATTTTTCAAAAACATTCGAATTAAAGAATCCGGTTATAACGAAAAGTATAAAAAAGTGAGCCTGAAGAAGATCCCAGGAGGGGAAATGAAAACGTTCACCGATTTTAAAGAATTTCGCACCGGTTACTGGTTAATTGTAGATAGTTGTTGATTTGGAGTATATACAACCCGGTGTGGTGAAAATAGCACATTAATTATTTTATTACTATTTGTATAATTGTAACCATATTTAGTATACTTTATAATTTTATTATTATTATGTATACTCTTGTAACCATTTTTACTGTATATCAATTGCTCTGTCATTATCATTTTTAATTCTATTATGTAATTATTTACAATCTTATTGTATCTCTAGACATCTAGATATCTAAAACTGCATTTGTATTATACTTCAACATATGTCCTATCACATAACTTGTTATTATGTACCAATTTTTTTCTGTGTAACCAATTTTACCTTCCTCCATTTTGCAACTTGTTAATGTGAAATTGTATCCCTACTATGTAACATTTACTTGCAAAGTAACTGGGTTTTACCATGTGGCACCAAGATACACTTTGCTTAGTGTGTTTCAATAAAATATGTCTATATCTATGTGTGAGAATTACCTCCCCTCTCATTTAGCCAAACAACTCCTCTATGACAGCCAGATGGTCGAGTGGTCAAAGGTGGCAGCCTTTGGGAGACCCGGGATCTAATGCGCATGAGTCGAAAAATCCCCAAGAATTTTTCAGGAAGTGGTCCGTTCGGATATGTCAGGCCCCGTCACTCACCACCCAGCTGCCGCCCCATTGTGGGTCTGGCAGAACCCATAATGGGCTTGCTAAAAGAGGCCCTCTTAGTGCCCACAGGGTAGAAAAAGTTTTAAAAAAGCCAAACAATTCCATTGTTTCCTTCCCTTTTAGCTTCATCACGGGACCAATGAAAGTTTCCACAGCTAGCAGCCCTTCAAATGTCATGTTAAACGTTCATTTATTCTTTACATTAGTCTTTTATATTCATTTTATATTAATTTTTTATCGTTTTCAGTATTAAACGCTATTTATTCTTTATAAAATGTGTTTTTGGTATGCATCTTGGAGTGTCTAGAATGAATTAATTGGATTTACATTAATTCATATGGAAATAATTGCCTTGGTTTTCGTCAGTTTCAGATTTTGCCAATTGTTTTTTGACAGATTATTGACAAAAATCGAGGAATCACTGTATATATGTAATAATAAAAATACAGGTATACCTTGAGTTACATTGTTTGTCAGAAAAAATATATGGAAAAATAAAAGTCAGGTTTAAGTCATTTTATTCAACTTTACATCTGTCTGCCACAAATACTGAAGTTGCAATATCACTAGAAAAGTGTTAAATCATATTAAAATACATACATTTACAGTAAATGTTAAAATAATGATCATAAATCGTAGAGAACGAAATATGAAGACATCTGTGACTCTGTTGTCATCTTATTTAGTGGTCTTTTAAGAGCTCAATATTGGCATTTTCCACAGTATTTCCAATATCCACTATTTGGCATTGTTGTCAGCGCCATTCGATATTGGTAAATTTAACATAAATTAGTTTATTTTCTACTGTCGCAAGATAATTTTAACAACTGTATTTGTTATTTAACATTAAAAAATCATCTTATTTTATAATGTCTTAGAGCGAACCACATTTACAAATAGAGTCTGCGATGTACTGTAAACATCGCCAAATTGTAAACGTACATACAGTACACACTTGTAAATGTACACATGTATTTGTAAATTTAGATTACTTTTTCTGTACTATATTAAAAACTAAAATTTATTTGTTTGTAAACTTAAAATAGATTCTTATTAACCATATATTATTAAAAATGCATTTATAAATAAAATATAGAACTGGGAATGATTATTTGTAGTTTAGCCCAGTGACAAGTAAATTCGACTCATGTCATTTTTTGACTTAAGTCACCTCTCCTGGAACCAATNATTAACCATATATTATTAAAAATGCATTTATAAATAAAATATAGAACTGGGAATGATTATTTGTAGTTTAGCCCAGTGACAAGTAAATTCGACTCATGTCATTTTTTGACTTAAGTCACCTCTCCTGGAACCAATTACCGATGTAAGGCAAGGTATACCTGTACATTTATACACAGTCTTGCATTTTTATTACATGTTTTTCCTGTTTGTGGGAGTTAAAGAATCTGTCCAATGTCAACTACTTTTCTCTCTTCTTCAGGATTTTTCAGAAGTAATTAAAAGCATTGTAATTGTAGAGATCTCCAAACCTCATTCTGGTTTGGATGGCATTTGGATGCCCGTTGTTCTGACATCCTCCCACTTCCTCAAAAGATCTTTAACTCCTCTGGAACCTTTTTCCATGGACACATCAAATCCAGAAAATTGGAGTTTATGGAAGCAACGATTTGATATTTATGCAATGGCTATAGATTTACCTGCAAAAAGTATTCCGCAGTAGAGAGCTATCCTGCTCCATATTATCAGAGAGAAAGGCTTAGAAATATACAATAATTTCCATTAAGAGGAAAATGCCATGAATCCAACAGTGGATGAAATCTTAGCTAAATTCATGGACCATTTCCAGCTGTATAAGAACACTATCTATAGTAGATATGTATTTTTCTCACTTGTACAGAAGCCTGGACAAACTTTAGATAAATTTGTAACAATATGTACAAAAGCTCAAGGATGTGATTTTGACACCCTAACAGAATCTCTCATAAGAGACAGAATTGTCTTAGGCACACAAAATGATAGCATCAGACAAAAAATGCTGCAAAATCTGACATTAACATTGGCCAAAGCAATAGACATGGCAAGAGCATCTGAACTATCTAAGCACTAATTATCTAAAATCGGATCAACAGAAATAACAGTGAACAAGGTAAAAAGTCAGTTTTCAAGATAAAAAAATTGAATACATGTATGATGAATAAAAAATGCCACAAATGCCTAACTATACACAAGTATGGAAACTTTCCAGCTTTTGGCAAATTTTGTTATAAATGCAAAAAGAAAATCCATTTTTCTTCAGCATGTAAGGCGAATAAAATAAATGAAATTGATAATCCTAATTCTACAGTCATCTCAGATGAGAAAGATTATCTATTGGATAGAATCGTTGTGCTGAATGAAGTCATGCAACAACACTGGGAAGAAGTCATTGAAATAAATGGGAATCCTATTAAAATCAAATTAGATACTGGAGCGGACACTGTTATATCTTGAACATATTTGAAGCAGTGGACTAATTCTCCAAAGATAAAACAGACTAAGGTCAAAGCCTATACCTTCACATGCGAGAGAATACCTATTGTTGGTGAATGTCACCTCTGACTTAAGTCTGGAAGCCATGAAACCACAAGCAAATTCCTTGTTGTCAGGACGCGTGGGCTACCTTTCGAGTGGAGATGCATGCAAAAAACTAAACCTTATTAAATGAATAAATTCTATTACACCTGAACTTAACCCAGAAAATATTTTGGAAACCTATTCTAGTGTATTTGAGAAAAGTGGCAAACTGAAACATGAGGTTATATCAAATTACATCAAAATGCAATTCCAAAACTTGTTCCTCCTAGAAGAATCCCAGAAGCTTTAAAAACAGAGTTAAACAAGAATTAGAGGATCTGGTTAGAAAAGGAATCTTAAAAAAGACAGAAGGAACTTCTAACTGGCTCCACCTAATGGTCATTGTTAAAAAGAAACAAGGAAAATTACACCTGTGTATGAATCCACATGAGTTAAATAAATTAGAAATAATTATCAGATACCATCGCCAACAGAACTTATCAAGCATTCCAAAAGCCAGATATTATACAGTTATGCATGCTAAATCAGCCTTCTTTCAGCTACCGGTAGAACAATTACAAAAACTGTTAATAATGAATACAACTTTCGGAAAATATAAATTTACAAAATTGTTGTTTGGAATCACATCATCATCAGAGCATTTTCAAAGAGCCATCGACACAATACAGTGGTACCTCAGGTTACGAACGCCCCAGCATACGAAATTTTCAGGATACGACATGAAATTCGAACATATTTTTGCTCCACGATACGAACAAAAACTCACCATACGACGTTACATTAGTTCGCATTTTTCATTTGTTTTTCTTACTACAGTTATTTTTTTAAATGTATTACTTGGCTTTAATTTGAGTATGTTTTTCGCGTTGGAACGAATTATTTGGTTTTACATGTAATCGTATGACAAAAGATGATCCACCTTACGACATTTTCATGATACGATCTCAGTTTCGGAACGGATTAATTTCGTATCCTGAGGTACCACTGTACTTTCAGATATTGAAGGCATTTACACATATATGGACAATGTTCTAATCTAATCTATGGCGACACATTAAGAGAGCATAATCAAAAACTGATAAAAGTCTTACAAAGAGCAGAAACTCATGGCCTTAAATTTGAAAAAAGCAAAATCCAACTGGCATAAAGGCAAGTCACCTTTGTAGGGCACATAACAGGACCAGACGCTATAAAACCAGAAGAATCAAAACTTATTATATCTCTAACTGCATTATTATTTAAAAAACTCCACCATACCTTTAAAATGCAGTCTATTTTAAACACTTATCGAACGTTTTCGGTCAGATTAACAGACCTCCTTCAGGATCGAACTATCAGAATTTAAATTTGCAAAACAGAAATTCCAAAATGCACATTCTATAATCTTCTCAATTACGCATGCCCATTATTATAATTTTAATGTTGCCGCTTTCCATGCCGATGCTATTTTGTTTGATTCACGAAAATTTATATTTTGCCCTTTTTCTTTGCACTTGTAAATGTGCCAGGCTTCTGCCTACTTTAGATGTTTTCTATTTTCCACTTTTTGTATGACATCTGCCTTGCTCCATTTGATTTCGATCTCTGTTGGATCTGCGATCGCATAATTAGCCAAAGCCGTGATTGGTTGTTTAAATCTTACATTCTTTTCATGCTTCTTCAATCTTTCATTTAATGATCTTTTAGTGGCTCCTATATAATATATCTCCTTATTCAGCCTCTTATCATACAACGGTATTCTGGGTACCCCTTCTTCATCTACTTCGACCTCTATATCTAAGAAATGTATTCTTTTTTTGATTTTGCTGCTCTAGTTCTAATTCCAGGCCATAATTATTGCTGTTTATATCTGTAATAAATTGGCGTATGTCTGGTTTATTATTCCAAATAATAAATACGTCGTTGACGTACCTTGCATACATTATCACACTATCTTCATATTTCTACAATATGTTATTTTCCAGAGATCTTATTACCATCTCACACAATAAGCCTGAGACCGGGCTACCCATTGGTACTCCTCTAAGCTGCGAGTATGCAGTACCGTCAAAGGCAAAAAGTAATGAGAATGTAGCCAAAGGTACCAGTTCTAAAATTTGCTTTCTTAACTTCGCTGAAAGATTGAAGAAGCATGAAAAGAATGTAAGATTTAAACAACCAATCACGGCTTTGGCTAATTATGCGATCGCAGATCCAACAGAGATCGAAATCAAATGGAGCAAGGCAGATGTCATACAAAAAGTGGAAAATAGAAAACATCTAAAGTAGGCAGAAGCCTGGCACATTTACAAGTGCAAAGAAAAAGGGCAAAATATAAATTTTCGTGAATCAAACAAAATAGCATCAGCATGGAAAGCGGCAACATTAAAATTATAATAATGGGCATGCGTAATTGAGAAGATTATAGAATGTGCATTTTGGAATTTCTGTTTTGCAAATTTAAATTCTGATAGTTCGATCCTGAAGGAGGTCTGTTAATCTGACCGAAAACGTTCGATAAGTGTTTAAAATAGACTGCATTTTAAAGGTATGTTGGAGAATCAAAACTTATTGCCATTCAACAATTAAAAGAACCAGAAAATCAAAAAGCACTACAAAGATTCTTGGAATTAGTGAATTATTTAGGCAAATTTATACCTAACTTATCAAATATTACATGCAATCTTAGGCAGCTGCTCAGGAAAAATATTGAATGGACATGGACAGAAAAGGCAAGAAGGGATTTTAATTATATAAAAAAAATTCTAACGAGCCTCAAACATTAGCACAATTTGATACAAACAAAATTATAACCCTACATACAGATGCCAGTCAACATGCTCTAGGAGCAGCAATTTCACAGGAAGGAAAACACTTAGCTTTTTTATCATTATCTTTGAATGATACACAACAAAACTATTCCCAAATCGAAAAGGAACTACAGTACGTGCCTTATATTATGGATGTAAAAAATTTGATTACCTGCTACTTGGAAGATCATTTATAGAATATACCGACCACCAACCTTTAATCATGCTAATTAAAAACCATTAAGTGCATTGTCTCTTAGACTGCAGAGATTAATGCTGAAGTTATTGGCTTACAACTTCAATCTATACTACAAGCAGGGAAGAGATAATCTCATTGCAGATGTTCTTTCAAGGGACATAAGGCATTCTACACCCAATTTTGCAACACCAGATCTAGACAAACAAGTATTAATAAGAATAGTTGGTATGAAAATTACAGACATCAAACTCATAGAATTAGCTGAAATCACAAGACAAGATCAAAGTCTGCAGACTCTAAAGAAATACATATCAGAAGGATGGCCAGTACATAAAAAGTCTACACCATCAAACATCAAACCCTACTAAGATTTTAAAAAAGACCTATACTTATGGAAGGATATTATATGTAAAGGACCTGCCATAATAATTCCAGAGAAACAAAGAACCAGAGTTCTACAGCAAATTCATGCTGCACATCTAGGAATCAATGCTTCACTCAGTAGAGCAAGGAATAAGGTATACTGACAAGGAATAAATCGTGGCATAAAAGTAGTAGTAAAATCTTGTAGACAATGTCAAAAGTTTCGACCAGCTCAGACAAAAGAACCTCTGATACCACACAGAATTCCTACATATCCATGGCAAGAAGCAACAGCAGATATTTTCTGTTTGGTCAACAGTCCATATTTGCTAATTATGGAGAGATACAGTGCCTATCCAGAAGTTTATAAAATGCCATCGACTGATGCTTCCAAAGTTATTCTTAAGTTCAAAGAAACCTTTTCACAATTTGGAAGTCCAGAAATATTGATGACTGATAATGGTCCCCCATTCTCATCAGTAGTTTTAAATTACTTCTGTGACAAATGGAGTATCAGGCATTGTACATCTAGTCTTCGATATCCCCAAAGTAATGGCCACATAGAAAGACATGCACAAGCAATAAAAAACATACAGTAGAGCGTCAATTATCCGAATAAATTGGGGGGTGCGGTTGTTTGAAAAATCAATTTTTTGGATAACCAATTAGGTACAAAAAAATACATTATTAATATAGTATATTAGTATATCCCAATAATAGTATATTAATATATCCCATGTTTAAATTTTTCTCCGTTGCATGTCACTTTGTGTTGAATTTTCGTCAATGTTAAGCCTAATGAAAATTTTTATAATAATAATCGTGGCTATTGTATCGTTAAAAATTATGTCTTTATTTTGTACAAACAAAATAAATATATTGAAAAATATAAAAACAAAAAAATTATACTTTAGAAGTTAATCTAGTATCAAAAACGTTCAATTTGGCATGACAGTCCGAATGGAACGCTTTTGGTTAACCAACATTTCAGTTGATCGACATTCAGATAATCAATGCTCTACTGTCTTAAAAAGACAACAGAAGCAGGTCAAGATCGATATTTGGCTTTGCAAAATTGGAGAAACACTCCTAGGAACTTGTTACCACCTCCATCTCAACTGTGCATTAGAAGGAACTTAGGTCAACACTTCCATGCAAATCATCTCATTATCACCAATGTCTATTTCATAGAGAGGATATCCAACAACTGGAGCAGAACCAGAACAGGATGTCAATGTATTATGACAGAGGTAGTGTTTCCCTCAATCTGTTGAGACCGTCAGTGCAAGTTTTAGTGCATAAAGGAAAAGAATGGTCTCTGGCAACTCTTGTAAAACCTCTAAATGAATCCAGATCATACTTAATAGATGATTCACACGGACAACAGTAATGGACCAACAGAGTGCATCTGAAACCAAATCACAGCCCTAGAAAAACACTTCAAGAGAAAGGTGAAGAGAAACAAGAAAATGGAAAGAAACAAACTGAGAAAAAGGAAGAAGTAGCAATCTCAAAAGAAAGGAGTTTCAAACTCCAACACGAAAAAGTAAATCAGGAATAATCATTAAAGCTCTTGTTCGACTTAAAAACATACATATTTACAAATTGAGTTGAAGTTTTCTGTGTTTAGTCATTTAAAAAGAAAAAAAAAAAAAAGGAAACATGTTATGGGAAGATCTGGCAACACCAGAGAGAGAGAGAGAGAGAGAGAGAGAGAGAGAAGGGGGACATGCAAGACAGATGGCTCTGACTAATGTATAAGAGTAGAGATCGCCCAGTCCAAGTAGAACCATGAATAAAGCATTCAGATTAAGTGTCTGTATTCCTGTCTCGCAGGGAGTCTTAAGTGCATCACGACGGGCATATAAACACTAAGTAAACCACGGTCTCTATCAAATTCCACTAAAACATGATCTGTCAGAAGAGACCCACTACATAGGGGCCACAATCAGAATGTTAATTTCTCGCATCCTAGAACATCAGGAAGACATCAGAAACGGTAGACCGTCAACAGAATTGGCAAAAAAAAGTTCTTGATCAAGATTATCAGCCACTCTGGGCCCAAAGTTACTCAAATGGTGCAACAATCAGAAAGAATTATTTATTTGGGATAACTCTACATATTGGCTTTAACACCGTGCAACACAACAACTCTTGTAATCCCACAAATATGGACAACTTTATTCAAGCAATCTAATCTATATCTCTAGAACATCATTATCGCTCTCTACGCATATTTGGGGATATTACGTCACTCATATTGCTGTTCAAAAAAATTTTTTTTAATTTTTATTCTATTTCAGATTCATATTGGTATTCCATCCACGTGCTTCTTATAATTTCATAAGTTATTCAAAAGCTAGAATTTGAAAACTGTTGCATTCAATATTCACCTGACGATGGTAGCTTTATGCTAGCAAAAGTGCTTGTGAACTCATTTATACTTTAAATTCACCATTGGTAACGCCACAACATGTAAGTGCAATTACACTATACAGTTAAGGATTGGCGTGAAGTGTACATTAGTTTTATTATAAACAATTTGCATTTAAACTTCTTTTTCAACCTTTTCATCTTCCACTTATTTTCTTTTAATCATATTGCATTTTTAACAAATTTCAAATACTATAGGGTAGAGAGTACTCTTGCAATACACTCTGGTCAGTGATTACTATACAATAAAAGATATACTCTTATAAATCTTCCTTATGCAAATTGCTGCTGTGAAAATGCTGCCAACATGGCACTTCTTTAAATGGATTGCTCTGCTATCTGGTGCACTTGAGACCTACTAATGTAAAACAGAGGAGAAAATCAAGAGTGCTGTCTAAAGCAAAATAAGCAAATATTCCCTTATTTGATGCTCTGTTAAGTGGACTTTATTATATGAATTGAAAACAATTTGAAAAAAAAAAAATCCATATCAATTGAACCTTAATATAAAGTGTAATAAATTTATATAGATCCTTAGAGCAATACTGTATGTTATCTTTAATGTGAGCAATTTTCTCTCAACTACTAGAGAGGTATCACTAAAACAAGTTTAATGGAAGTCCATGAGAGTTTTTCATCAGTATATTAATTGGTGCTAAAGATGCTTTGAGCATTATCTAAATCAGTGTGGCCTACATTATAATATTTCAATCTTTATTGTACTATTTTCCAGAAAGTTCTTTCTTTTACAAGTATACTAGAATCACCTGTTTTTGTAACTTTGGGACTTGCCTACACTGATAACATCAAGTGAGATAGGTAAATAAGACTATAATTATTGGAAATTCTGGTTTCATTGATGTTGGCATTAAAATTATGGGTTAAAGTAAAAATTTATCTATACTACTATATAAAGAAAATGTATTTTTCATTTGTTCCAACCAACCACAAAAACTACTGAACCAATTGTTACCAAATTTTAACTGTAGCATCTTTACGATCCCTGGAATGTTTACCACTAATCAAACCTACAGATTTCTTATTAATTAAATGAAACTGCAACAGATTTCTGTATGTCTATTTATCTCTCTCTTCTATAGATGGCAACATATGAATTAGTACTTCTTGTCATTATCTATAAGAAAAGTGTATTATTGAAGTTTACTATTATATTTGAAGAACTGACATTAAATTATAATTAATTAATTAGCAAAATCTTCAAGGCATTAAAAAAGTGACGTCATCATGCTAGATGGCAGTACGTGTACATATGGCGGGTTTTCGAATCGTTACATATTGTGTTCATGATTCGTTAGGCCAAGCTGTATTTTATTTATTTGTGTGAGCGAAGGTTATGCCTACTCAAAGATGACAAATCCTTGGTGCAAAAAACTCTGAAGTGCTTTCATTTATGATACTCTTAGACTATTCATCATCAGCTAATATTGGGTCTATAGATAATGTATGTGGGTATTGCAATGCTCTGACATGGAAGAATGAATCACAGGGGTTTTGCTACTCTTCTAGCAAAGTTAAACTGAATGTTGCACTTGCCCCCGAACATTTTCTATCAATATTAAATGGTACTCCTTCTGACACTAAACATTTTTTAAAGCACAATACGACCTTCCAAATGACAAGTTTTGGTGCCACTGAAATACTTGAAAGAAATTTCATGCCAACATTGAAAATTGAAGGGCAGATATATCAATTAATAGCATATCATTAATCCCGACAAACTACCCATTTGAATGTAAATGCCTACAATTTCCAGTCGGTCTAATCTTTGCAATGACCATTAACAAGTCTCAAGGCCAAAGCCAGAGAGTTGTGGGACTTGACCTAGGATGTAGCTGCTTTTCACATGGCCAACTCTATGTTGCATGCTCACATGTTAGTAGCTCCAAATTTGTTCATTTGTACTCTTGATGATAAAACATGAAATATTGTATATTGGGAGATTATTCAATAAGTTTATCTAGAAAATAGAATTTCTTTCATCTTTAATAGAAATATAATGAATCTAACACAATTCTCTGCAGATATACTCTTTAGGTAAGTAAATATAATTTCACCAAATAAATATCTCCCATCAACAATGGGAACACAGCTAGTAATTAATAAATCTTAAAATTAGTTAAAAATAATAATAATAATGCATAACAAGTACAGTAAGACCCCGCTTAACATAGGGGATGCATTCCTAGATGACAAAGCGCTAAATGAAACAGCATTAAATGAGGTCATTTTAACAGAGTAAATAGAGAAAGAGGAATATGGGACCAAAAATAAGCAAATTTTACTTTAATTTATCATTGTCTACTCGGACACAACTTATTATCAGGACCTTATATTGGTATTTTTGGATATTGACACAAAGATGAGATCTGAATCAGAAAAAACAAAATTTCTTTATATATCACCTGTAACATGTGTACAGGAAAAATTACTACATGTGTTTTGGGCTAACATGCCCCTCTTCAGCAGTATTACTACGACATTCTAAAATATAAGAAACAAATAAATAAGACACTAAAATTAAGAATACAAAAATTATCAGACAATAAAATTTAAAAAACTTACAGTAAATTCGCATCCAAATACAACATACAACAAAATTATATTTTGAAGTAATTTAAATACAAAATTGCATAATATCATTTTTCTGTATTATATAAAAATAAAAATAAGTAAAGATTAAATTACAAAGAATATACAGGTTTAACATTTGTTTAAAAAATAACTTACATTAAGAGTTGTTCAGATTAAACTAATAAGCTAACCATCTCCTACTGCTATCCTCTATTTATATCCTTTGCTATTGAATGAATCATCGACTATTGAATTCCATGATTGGTGGATTATGCATCCTAATAATCACAATATAATAACAATAATAAAAGGAATCTAATAATTATAGAAGACAATTATTTGAACATATATATATATGTTCAAATAATTGTCTTCTATAATTATTAGATTTCTTTTTCTTTATTTTTATTGTATTTGAATTTAGTTCACAGCCATTATTATTGCAGTATTCTGCTACAGAAGAATTTGCATAATTACCTTGTATTGCACATATATGTTCCTTTATTCTTATTCCCAGTTTTCTTTTTGTTTCTCCAATATATGTTTTGGCTGGATTGATTACAATTAAATGAATAAACAATTCCTTTTTCTTCCATTACATTAGTTTTTTTATCAGACCTATGGTATAAATATCTTTTAATTAATCATTTTTTTGGGTATTATATTTACTGTTCCTTTTAAAAGGATCTTAACTCTTTCAAACATCTTTAGTATACTGTATATATTAAATTTACACATTTTTTATCTTTATTGAAAATTTTATTTTTGTTGACATTACTATTAATCCAGTATAACCATTTTTTGAGTATTTTTTTAGGATAACTGATGTGAGGGATGAACAGACCCTCAATAAAGTGTTATTTTAAATTTTAATTATTCTGAAATTCAATCATCTAACTTCGATCATTTTATCAATTCTATCAAGTTAGGCTAAAATCCATAAAAATTATTTCCACAGATTTGGCTCCTTGTTGAGGATGATCCATCTAGTCATTAATGTGTCACCCAGAACTTTTGATAAATTTCCAGTATTGGATGCCAAACCCTTAACAACAGATTCCTGACCTCATGGAAAAACTCAGAAGGAACCCAAATAACAAGGGAGAGCAATGACAAATCAAGTCAGTCATCCTCCAAAGTTCATCCACAAAAGTCGCCTCCAAAGTGTGCTAAAATATTGTGCCTCCGTCAATATCAACATACGGATACCTATCACACCCAAGTTCTTGATTTATTCTACACCTGTCAGATACCTTCCTCCAGAGATCTGTTATCCAAACAATTTGAATAAAAAGACCCTTCAACCACCCGAAGAATCCCATGTTTGAGTCATCAAGTCATCCATCCTCAACTTCTTTATAAGGTATTTATCTACATGTGAGTCGTTTGTAAACGCTCTCTCTCACGACAGTTAAACTTAAGAAAATAGGAATATGCATAAATCCAAGATTGTATATCATGTACTCCTGCCCGCTAAAATAAATTTGTTATTGTTTATTAATCTGGAATCTGAGTGAATCACTTCCTCGTTTCTCTCTCCTCACCTCTATTCCAAATCCAACTGCCTACCCGTGACCACTCACATGATGTAAAGTCGCGATTTCTGAGTCCTGAGAGACTCGGTGGTGTCACATCCTGATGAGGTGTCAAAGAGACACCGACCCTATGGTCACACTATTAAGCAAAAACATTTTATAACCTATTCAATTTCTATTTCTTGATTTTGTAACTTACTAGTCCTATTTTAACTTTTATCAATGTACATTTTAAATATATTATATTTCATCGTCTGTGATATATTTGATTTGTAATTGAGTATCTTTGGTATTTGCATAGGTTTTATAAATTTTTTATATTCTAAATCATTATCATTTCTTTTAATAGTTATGTCTAAATAATTAATACAATTATTATTTTCTTTTTCAATGTTAAATTGTATGTTTTTCTCAATTGAGTTAGTGTTGTAAAATTAATTCTTCATTTGTCTTTCTACGTCAAATAAAATGATACAATCATCTACATACTTATTGTAAAATTTTATTCCTTTGATGTCTTTAATTTTTTTATCTATATTTATCATAAAAATCTCTGCAAGTCTTGGGCCTACGCAAGTTCCCATTGGTATTCCATCAGTTTGATTATAGAACTTTTCATCATACTGGAAATAATTATTTTTCATTACGAACAATTTATTAATGGATGCAAATTTACTGTAAGTTTTTTAAAATTTTATTGTCGGGTAATTTTTGTATTCTAATTTTAGTATCTTATTTATTCATTTGTTTTATTTTAGAATGTCATAGTAATACTGCTAATGAGGGGCATGTAACACGTATAACATGTGTATAGGAAAAATTACTATAGGTAATATAATAAAGAAATTTTGTTTTTTCTGATTCAGATCTCTTCTTTGTGTCAATATCCAAAAACACCAGTATAAGATCCTAATAATAAGTTGTGTCTGAGTAGACAATTAATGATAAATTAGAATTAAGGACTGTAAGGCAACTATATTTATATTTTACTTTAATTTTAAGTTATTATTATGCAAATTAACACAAAAATATATGTTAAATAACACAAACATATGCAAACAGAAATGTAAAATTCATTATTTGTGATGAAGGTTTTGGCTCTTCTGAAATTCTTGTTTTTTGCGATAGTTGTGTATTTGTGGCTTTTTTTTTTCTTTCCTTAAGCAAGTGTCAGTAGCAGAAGATCGCATCCAAAATGCCTCGTTTTGCTTTTGCACACCTTTCAAAATCTAGATCATTCGCTACAATTTGATCAATGATTTTGGTTATCATTACCAAACTTTTACTAAGGAAATCTGTAGCAAGTTCTTTGAGTTCTTTGTTTTAAAGGTTCTCTATTTTTCAGTTTTCAGTTCTACATGAATTCCTTGTTCTGCAAGTTCTTGAAGGTCGTCGTTGGTAAGGCTGTCACAAGACGAGACATCTGCAGCAACTCCTAAATAACCTGCATATCTACATCTCCTAGTTCTGCTGTATCGATTAGGTTGTCAATTTGGTCAATCTAATGATACAGCGATAGGCTCTTCTTATTGAGAATTCTTGGATACCTACAGCCATAACTTCTTCCTCACTCCGTTCATGCATTTTATCAATTAATTCTTGCCAAGCAAAGTCAATATTGCCTATGGCACCCACGATATTATATTTTTTTCCAAAATTGTACCAAACATAGATTTAAGAGAAGTACAGTGCTACGATGAATTGCCACCTTTTGCTGATTGGTTCATGTTTGTAAATAATCGTATTATATATGAATCAATAAAATGCCACGATAATTTGAATCAGCGTAAATTTTGAGCATATTTTTAGGCTTCAAGATCACATTATATTGAATCAGCATTAAGCATGGTCTTACTGTGATTTATCCAATATTGTTTGTCTAATACAACTTTTAATAATGGCTTGCATGTGATTGAAATGAGAAATGTCAGCAGTTTAAACTACTGTATATTATCCAAAAATAATGATAACAATAGTCAATATTTACAACAAACAATTTTCAGTTTAAGTGTATTTTAACTTATATGTTTGCAGACAGACTACTTATAATAACATTAAATAACTGATGACAATACCTACAATTATAATAATCTAATATTGTATAATCAAATTTTTCCAGTATTTAACAAAAATAGTTTAACTTTATTTATATTTAAATATATTTTAAAAATTTTAATAACATCCTTTAAAAGTGAAAAATATTTTTGATTAAATGGTATTTTTTTACATCAATAATATTTTATTGCTGTAAAAAATGAAATTCTAATAATAAACTAATACATGTTACAAATTACGCTACAAAAGAAAAAGTTTTCTATATATATGTTATATTAAAATTATACAGTGGTAAATCAGTACAGTAATACCCCGAACTTACGCAATAGGTGGGACCGAGCAATAACCACGTAAGTCGAATTCGCATAAGTCAGGGTATAATTTCACAATTTGTGTAAAATCCAAGTCGGACGTATGTAAGCTAATAAATGTTCTCGTTAATCTTATCTCGTCATTTGGTTCGTTCATGGTTACAAGAAATCACCATATAGAGTCTCTCAAGTCTCCATAGATATAACAAACACAGAAATAAATAACACAAAATAAATTGTAGCTATGTATCGATTCCGCGCGACACGTCCAAACATGTAAGCTGAACAATAGTGTGGGGGGAGTGAGTAATCAAGAGTGCGTGGCGCTCAAACAAAAGACGAATTGACAAGATTTGAAAATCGCATAACTCCGAGTTCACATAAGTCAGGGTAGCGTAAGTCAAGGTATCACTGTATACATCTGCTTTAGAATAAGTGCAATTCAGAATACATCCTGTTTGGACAAAACAAATTTTGCTCGGTATACAGCTTTTGTTCAGTATACGACTTAATTCAATTATATGCACCATCTATGAACAAGTAGCACTATCGGTGTACCAGACCAGACTAGACGTTCGCGGTGCCACAGTTTATAACTTTGTTAAATTTCTTCTGATTTTAATTCATAAGTAAAATTTTACTATTTTTATTAATCATGAATTGCAGAAAGGCAAATGAAAAGCAACAGAAAACTAAAACAAATGACTAGAATCACAATGGAACTGAAAAAAGAGATTATTGAGAAATATGAAAGTAGAATGTATGTTTGAGATTTAACTGTTGCATACCGTATTCCGAAAACAACGATATCGACAATCCTCAAAAATAAAGACATTATTAAATCTGCTAACATTGCGAAAGGGGTTAAATCAATTTCTAAACAGAGATTGAATACATTAGATCATGTCAAGAAATTGCTTTTGCTTTGGATAACTGAAAAACGGTGTGCTGGTGACAGCGTATCAGAAGCAATTATTTGCGAGAAAGCTAAAAAGATACATGCTGATCTGATGAAAAATCAAGCAGAAACTAGCCAGGAAAGCGAGGTGTTTAAAGTTAAGCCATTTTTTTTACATGAGAACGGATTAATCATTTTTACATTATTTCTTATGGGAAAGGTTGGTTTGGTATACATCCTATTTGGTATAAGTCCAAACATCAGGAACAGATTAAGGTCATATACCAAGGTTCAACTGTATTTATTTAACTTCTCATTTAACTTGGTCACTATAGAAACATTTTATTAATTTATGAATTTAAAAAAATTTAATTATTAAAAACTTTATAATCTTATATATTGTGTTTAAAATGGATAATAATTATTCAATAACACAATAAATAACAAATTTCAAAAGTGAAAGTTAAAATGTACATGTCCATAATTAAATTTTTTACCTCTTGAGCTTTAAAATTTTTTCTTTCTGAAAACTTCACTTCATTCCATACCACTTCTACTCCTTCTTCGGTATCCATAGCAAGATAAGCAGCATCAATTCCTGGAATATCTCGTTGTTGTACCTAATAATAATAATTTCTCAACTTTATACATATACATAGATCATATATATAAATAATCACACACACACAGTCTCATTAAACATATATAACTAAAAATATGTTATTATAGTAATATTACCAATGTTAGTAAAACATACATATATATAATGTATATTTTACTAATATACACAATAAACAGTATATAATAATATTACTACAATGTTAATGACTATAATAACAACTAGCTTAATACCAGATTAATTATTAACTTAAATCCTTAATGAGTTTTAAAACATTTTCAAAGTTATCTTTTAAAATTTCCAATATAGAAACACATTAATATTTTGAAAGTTTTCAAATCAACTTCAATAATATCATTTGTATATAATTCATATCATTAAATGACAACTTAATGATGTTTTTTTACTATTTTTAGACGATAGAGAACTTAAAACGTGACATTTTTAACATAGAAATAAGTTAAAAAGAAGCAGACAGACATCTTTACTAGAGAAATACGCTATTCAGTTCAAGGATAAAACACTTTGGTGACTAAGAAAAACTCGTGGAGACTTTAAATAAATGAAAAAAACAAAATGACATTTACCTCTTCCCTTCTCTTTAACCAACGTCCACAAGGACTTTCTTCCAATATTTCGCAGTCATCTTCCGATTCATCTCCACTCTTAGGAGCCTTCGGTGCTTGATCCATGTTACTTTTACTAGACGCCATCATTTGAACGATCCAATGTCAATGTCAGCGGATCACTAAAATAACAAGCTACTAATAAACTAGTAACCTCTTTCTCGCAACCTAACCAAAAAGAAAAAATGTCGTTGCTTCTGTGCCAGAACTCTATCTCCGCAGACGGTGGCGACACGATACTCCAGCGGTAAACATTCGAAATATGTATATGTGAAAGTTAATATCATTTTAAATTTAAATAATTTATAAATTTTACAATATATTATTTTAGTCGTTATGAAGTTATAAATTGTAATTAAATAGAAAATTAAACTTTAAAACAATGTATTAAATTTCAGATATTATTCATTTGTCACGTTTAGTTTCGAAAATTATATTTAGAAATTTAATTAAGATATTTTAATTTATATAATATTGATGGATTATAAATTGTATTTTTGTCGTTTAATTCCAGATAGCTTAACACGTCAGTTTGACGTCACTCCTATATTTTTACAGTGAACGATTTTAAAAAATGAAGTTAAATTGACGTAAATTGACTTAAAATAAATCATTGCACTTTTTTATTCTTACGAAACATTTTATTAACTTTTTTACGATAATAGAAATATTATATAAAGTATTTTTTCTAATATAATAATAAATTTTAAAAATATATTATTATTGTTCGACAATAAATTTTGATAATTTAAAAAAAAAACTAAATTAATACTACATGATATTAAANCAATAAATTTTGATAATTTAAAAAAAAACTAAATTAATACTACATGATATTAAATTATATATAAAATAGAACTTAAATAAAAATAAATATTACGTCTGTAAAATTGTATACTGTATTTTATAACATTATTATCAATTATTTAGCATTCTATTATTATAAACCATAAAACAAATCTGAAAAACGCTGATTAAAATTAAAACTAAAAATTTGTAAAAGGAAATAAATAATTAATTGAACTATTAAAGAGACAACGATCGTAAAATCAAATTTTATCATCACTTCTGGCCTTTATGATAGAAACGAAACAAGCTCAGAAATTACTGTACTGGCAAGATAGTTCAATTTATCATCACCAGGATCGCTTATACACGCCTATATTTACACTTATGTTCATAGAGCTTGTTAACTTCCATTTAATGTTAAATTAGTAATAAAACCATTTTCCAAACATAAAAACACATAAAAGTAAAAAGTTTTTTAACAATGAATATGAAAATATTTGCATTACACAGATAGAAATCGAATTAAGAACGCTTCTTTTTGAAGTTAAAATATATGCTATATAAATCACAATATTTATTATCTCTCTCTGGCTTGTGAGCAGTGCGTTTTTATCAAGCCCATTACTGACCAGGCCCGATATTTTCGAATGGATCTACCAACGAAAAATTCCTGGGATTTACCAACATATCCGATTTTGATGCCGGGTTCTCTAAAGCGGTAAGCTGCCGCCTTAGCCTACGGTTACTACGGATGCGAATTCTGACGAAATTTTGTTTTGACGAGTACGTCCGAAATTCTCGTCAGAACAAGGTGGTTACACTGTGCGCATTTTCTGACAGTCAGTACGTTTCTGCCTTCCAGCAAAATAAACGAACTTGATGAGTTTTATTTTCTTGAAAGTCCGTTGATTACGTTATTGTTATAGGTGGTTGGAAAACAGAGCATGTTAATCACTTATTTTCCATAAGAGACGATAAGGGAGAGTTCCAAATGTTATATCGAGATTTGTGGGACAACCCGCAAAAGTTTTTCGAGTATTTCAGAATGAGACCAAAATGAGAAATATCTCTGTTGTGATAGTTTTTGTCTTTCATGTCCAACAAACATCTATTCTCGAACACAAGATTAATCAATTTATCAATATCCACGTTGAAAAAACCAAAACACTCGAAATTCAACGTCAGAACGCACGAAAAAATCAAACTCGTTTGAACGCTCGAATGGTTCTGACTACATCGTGCGTGTTCTGGCATGCCCTTTACTGCCAAAGTAAACACTCTCGTTGGAAAACAGGTATTTGTTTGTTCGGACGAATTCGTCAGAATTTGCATCCATAGTAACCGTAGCCTTAACTGGTTGGCTATCCGGTAGTTATACGTTATGGTTAAATTATCATAACACTTAAGTCAACTTATTCAAATATCAGCAAGCATAGTTTAATTTTCGAATAATTTTAATTCATTTATGAAAAAGTATTAAAATTTTCATAATGAAATTATTTATAACTTAATGCAATTTTATATTTGTAGTTCGGAACGTAATAGAAAGTCAATGTTATGTCATTTACAGGAAAGATAATACTTGATTGAACTTTCGTTAAATTTCTGTTAAAGAGCTAGCAAAATTTTCTAAGAGTTAAACAATGTATCTAATTAATTTTGTAAATGTTTATACGGTAATAATAAATTAATAAGCTAAATAATATAGCAGTTGCGGCTTAAATCGCTTCATACCTACGCTTACAAAACAATTCGTTTCATCGTGTCATAATCAAATAAATACTTTTTGAATGATGTATCTTTGCAACGCTCATTTTTCTAAACACATCATCGTTTATATGCATTACATTATACGTTAATTGCAAACATTAATCACTTCCTCGTGACTACATAAAAATGTATAGCATTTCTAAAGGAAGTGCTGAAGTTTGAATTTCTTTATAGTTAACTTCAGATCTAGATATCCTTAATCTCTTTTTAAATGGTCTTAAGATGTACAGTGATAAGATGTACTGTACTTATTTAGATAATATTAAATTTATAAATATTAAAAATAACTGTTATTTAAATAACGTCCGACGTCATTTAAATATCATTGACTCATTTTCCATGCTCTTACTTGTTTACTAAATGAATCGTTCATTTAAATAAATATGTTCGTAAATAAGAATTCTTATCAAATATTAAGCACTCTGTCTTTTTTCATATGTATAATAATATGAAATTATTGCGAAATTTTAGTTATTGTAAATTAAGATCGTGCAGGCGGAAATAACAAAACATACAAGTCATTAAATTAATTTAAACCTATTAATTAACAACGATACTAACGAGTAAGTAGAAAAATATAGAAAATAAAGTAATTTTTTATTCTTTCCATCCTGCGGGTAATAAGAGAGCCTTTTATTTCAGGCTCATCATGTGATCGGCCAGAACACACAATGGGCATGAAATAATGAGGCAGCCGGGTGGAAAGAAATAAGATAGGACAATCAGGATCGGACTATCCCCCGAAAAATTCCTGGAATTTTTCGGCCGGCTGAATTCGTTCTCGGATTTCCTGAACAGTAACCGTCAACTGCTCGGCTATCCACTCGTCTCCACTAAAGGTTATAATTCGACGAGCTAACTCCTTCGAAACCGCTTAACTGATTTAAATCGCTTTTTGCATACAAATAGAGTCCATCTCTGTCTAAGTCACGATGCACACAGCATTTTAAAATTCAACCAATGACCGGAAGTATACTAGATCAAAGTTCACAATACTGTATTAACTTTATGGATGAAGTTGGCACCAAAGCAAGTGCTCGTCAAACTTTAATCGATCTTGATTTCACTGAAATACGTTGATTTCTCTCAGGTTTTCCTTTATATATATGTATATAACAAATTATCTAAAGCTTTGCTGATTTATATTTCGTAGTATATTTAAACATCCCTAGAAACTTTCTACATTAAACTTTAAGCTAAATTCTTTCGGGAAGTAGACTAAATTTGAATTCATATGCTACCTCCAGAATACTCTGATTTCGAGAAGTAAATTTTTGGCGTTAAAATTACATTCTATTGAATTTAATTTTTAAGCTAACATGTAAGATTTTTTTTCATTTTTTAACAATTAACGCTTATTTCAGTTGTTAAAGTATTATCATTATCTGCTTGTTTCCAAATCTTTTACGTTTGCATTTCTTTGATTTTTTGATCAACGTGCGCGATTAGAATTACAGTAGAGCGTCGTTTATCCGAAACGTCGGTTATCCGAAAGAATTCCAGTCGTCAAATTTAAATTTTCGCTAGTGCTGTGGCGCTGCAATCTTTAGCTATGTCTTAGGCTACTCCAATATTTTTTTGTTGGTGTGTGTGTTTTAGCTGGAAGCGCTGGCACTTTTGTGTGGTGTTTTTTGGGAACTGTGTGTCGTGCTGAATCGAACGTTTTTGATACTAGATTAACTTCTAAAGTATAATTTTTTTTGTTTTTATATTTTCAATGTATTTATTTTGTTTGTAAAAAATAAAGAAATAATTTTTAACGATACAATAGCCACGATTATTTTAAAAAGTTTACGTTAGGCTTAACATCGACGAAAATTCACCACGAAGCAACATGCTACGGAGAAAAATTTCAACACGGGATAGGTTAATATATTTTTTTCGTACATAATAGGTTATCCGAACAACCCTAGTTCCCAATTGCTTCGGATAAACGACGCTCTACTGTAGTTTGAAGTGGAATTACGACAGAGATGAAAAATTATGAAAAAGAAGTCAGCAACATTTAATTATCATCCTGTTATCGAATTCTGCCTAATTCTACGTCAGCGTATTGCAAATAAGTTGACAATTGAACTCGAAATCAAATCGACTAATGTTCAATTGAAATGAAAAGCAAAAACGAGCGGAGCGAGGTGTCCGGCTCATACGAACAGATCTATTTTCTGTATACTTTATTGTAAGAGCAGTAATCATTAGAAAATGCAGGTTGTTAAAGTATAGTATAAAGTTTTCTTAAAAAACATCATGATTATATTAAATAAATTAATAGTTAAAAACACATTTTTCTATGTCATTCGAATTTCCCATTTTACCCATCTGGTTGCATAAAATGAAACACATGAATTGGGGAAAATTTGTTAGGTTTATGTCTCAGTATATAAGACTGTTTATTAGCTATAACAGAACATGCAACTATCTACTACCGAAAATGAAACTGGGCAGTTTCTGTCACGGTATGCCAAAATCGGCCACTAGGGGCGCCTTTGCTATTATTTAAATTAACAATATAAATTATTATATATTTTTTTATATTGTTACAATATAATTCAGTATATTATTATTTTTTGTAATAGGAATTCATTATTATTATTTTTCTCAATCTATTTTAAAACTGAAAAAAAATGGCCAGTCTCTGTCGGCGTATCGAGCGCCAGCAAAGCATAACGGCAAACCTAGAAAATGCTTTGTGGTTCTTTGAAAAATCACCAGTGCCTGCAAAGTACCGCAGGCCATTGGGGTAACATGCAGACTGATCTCCACGCGATTTACCCTGGGCAGTTCACTTGAAACAGTGTTCTGCCGAACGTCTCTGCACTTTAGGTAAACCATTTGTAATTAATTATTTATCATTGCTATGCATGTTAACTATTTAGTATGCCCCGATGCATTTTAGTACAATACCAGTTGAAAGGCCCGATGCCTGGGTCTTTCAACTGGTATTCTTATAAACGGCAAACCTTTAACAACAAATGGATAGAAGTTTTGTAATCTTGCTCTGTAAGTAGGCTTCTTTTGGCCTATTTTACTGTGCCAAAATAGGCTTTAAAAAAGCCTAATTATAGAGAAACACAAAACAAGAAGAAAGAATTTGTCACAAAAATGAATGAATCAATAATGCCTAACATTTTGAGCTTAATTCAAGCAAAGATTACAGCTGAATTCCTCGTCTTCACTCTCCATCTCTACACATGCATCATAAGCCAAATTTTTGCATTTCTTGCATTGAATTCTTGCTCTTCAAGCATAGTAGCAGCAGTAATCACGAATAGACATCTGTAGGTACTGCTGCAGCAAACATGTCATCCAAAAATATGCGTCAATTCATTAGGTATATAAGTATTTTCTCAACCCCGGGTTTCATTACTTGGAGTTAGAGCTTTTTCAAATGAATTTTTGAAGTCTTTCTAACTGATGAATTGTAACAACGTCTCAGATGGTTACAAAGTCAAGTTTCAACTTCTCGGCTGAAGAATATCGATAATGTCCTCTTAAACTAACATCGCAGGCTGCATGCGATCACTGCAGTGCAGGGGGCATGCAATAGCAATATCAAGTTTAGACAATGTTCTTTTTTTCCTTTTCAATTACTGCGATGATTTGGGGTGTGTTATGTAGCCATCAAGCACAAGAAGAACTGGATTGTTTTTTGAAGCGCCAATATGAATCAGCAAGTAGTCAAACCGTTTCTCAAACAAGTCAAGCTGCATCCATCCAGAGGAATGGCACAAACACAAAATATCATTTGGTGCTCCATTAAATGATTGTAACTTCATCCTAGCCCAAGAAAATATTACGCATGAAATATAAAACTTCCTGAGGCATTGATACAAATTTACAGCAGTACAAAGAACCTCACGTTATGCCGATGTAACGGTGCCTATCTGCTTTCTAACTCTCAGTGAGATGATTTTAGAAGGATGACAGTTTACTGTTGTTATTCCAGTTTCATCTACAATGTAAATTGTGGATCCCTAAAGACTGCATTTTTTTCTTGAATAGGCTGCAGAAAATTAAAGACTGAATTTACAGTATATCGATTGATGGGCGAATTCTAACCAAAATTTTTGATCTTGCTGAAAGTTGTAGTAAGAATAATAAGACTATCTCTAGCACTAAACAATAGGCAAAATTGTTATTTGGTGTAAATAAAAAAACTATGGACTATTATAAAGCCCATTATATCTGCACATGAAATATAAGAAATATATTATAATGAGAAAGTTAATAATTTATGATAATAATTCAATTTTCGTAGGCCCTTGACACTGGGGGCCCAGGGCTTAAGCTCTATTAGTCCCTATGTAAATCTGCTCTGTACACAATACATGTATGCTGACTGGGTTCCGCAAGCCTTCGATACAATCTGGCCGTGTTAAATGCTTTGAATGACGTCAAGCGCGCTCATTTGTTTGCCGTGGCAAACCTCCACACAAGCAAGCGATCGAGTTCCCGCAAGCATTGCACTGACTTAAAATGCTTAGCCGATAGCTGTCAATGTAAAAGTAGACGCAAATGATAAAAGAGTTTACACGTTAGAATAAATTATTATCGGCATATTTGTTTTCATATAAAAAAGTATATTGACAGATTCAGATTCAGATTCAGATATTTATTTTGTATATGTCACAAGACATATCCCGGTGCCGCTTGTGCATAACCGGGTGAATACAAGTATATAATATTAATTACATAATATATGAGTATAACCTTGATTACATAAAATATGAGTAAAATTAAATACATAATATATGATTATAATATATATACATTTTTAAATAATAAACGCGTACAATAGTATATAGTTAATTGCACGCGCGTGCAGTAACTTATTGCAGAAGCATCTTGTATTGCAGGACAACACTTATGATGTGCCATCAAAGGCAATACTCTCACACTCAATTGATACACAGTATCATTTGTAATCATATTAATTAACACTTAACAATTAATTAACACGATCAATTATTAAGAATAATAAATTTACAGTTCGACTATGCAAGTGCATATCACAAATACATCACATATGTTACATAAATTAATACCAGTGAGATAGATATCAATTACATGAACTCAATATTATACAATCAGAATTATGAAATACATAAAAATTAACTACATTATGTCACGTATGTTACATAGATTACTATAGATGATAAAGTATCAATTACATGAGAACAATATTATACAATCAGAATTATGTGATACATAAAAATTAACTACATCTCAAGTTTTCATACATAGCTATGTATATAAGTTAGTCATATCCATTTATCATTATTATTAATAACTTGCATTAATTAACATACATCGAATCTTCCTACAATGTTTGTCAATTACTCACGTTATACATACAATCTATAATTATACGTTGTGTATGTTATATACAATTTACACATCACTATGGTAATTCTCATGATGACATCATCTACATGTTCTCCTGAATAACATTCCAGTTATGCTTCCAGTTAGCTGCCGTAAGACAAGGGTCCTCACATCCATAGATACACTACTCATCATAAAAGTGAAATCTTAGCGTTGTGAGTCACTTATCATCTCGTAAGTTCTTGAGTTCACAGTTTAAGCCATATGTGGCTTAATTGAAGACAATAGCTCATAAGATCCAAAGTTTGGTAGTTGAGCATGTTCCAAAGTGCTCTCAGTATGTAAATGTCTCACTTAATAGTGCATTACTTATAATATAATGTTGAAAGGAACACCACAAGAGGACGCTCACAAATTTTACTGAAAAATCAGTTAAGTGTTACTAGTTCGGAGATCAATCCAGCCAGAGTGACCTAAAGTTGAAGATATGACGAAAAGTCCACTCCTTACAAGAACGTTACAGTCATTAATATGGTAATCCTGTAGCAAATACCTATAAGTACGCTACTGTTATAGTGTATAATAATGTGGACTCTTCTTGAATCCAATGAAAGACACAGTTCTAACTGAACCATAGTTACTCTATACAAAACAAAATCAGTTGTAACTCAGGTTGAATAACACTAGAGTTGATCCAGTTACTTCTGTTTAATATTCTGCATAGCTTTGATTACTGAAATAATTGGATTACAAAGTGCTACAGAGACGATAATTGAGTTGAGCTAGCAGTTTAATCGTTCCGCAATAACGTTTAAATATTATCCAGTGTGTTTTTAGAATGACCTATATATTGGTTATGATACCTAATGATTGACATAGATAATAGCTTCAGTGACCGCTATAGGCTGGTACGTTGGTTCTTAGATGGTACATTTCAACAAGTTGTAAGAATGCATCAAGGGTATCCTTATGATCAAATACAATATCCAATGTAGGTGGTGGCCAGTTTATTTTGTGGGAATATAATAGAGTTTTTAATGTTGATCTTTCTACTTCTAACATTGGACAATCATATATGTAATGACTACTCCCATCAATAATGTCACAGGTAGTGCAATTTGGATTTATTGCACCTTTAAATCTGGACAGATACGAAAAAAAACGACCGTGGTTTGTGAGTATTTGTGTCAGATGGCTAGTGGGTTTGTACCATTTGTTTTTAAGGAATTTATTAATGTCTTTGATATATTCTTGAGTAGTAGTGTTACAATTATTCCAATCACTTTGCCAATTTATAATTAAATCATTCCATAATATAGATTTTATTGTTCTTATACTGATTTTATTATAAGCCACATCCAATTCTTCGTTATGAGAAGCTTCTTTTGCCATCTCATCAGCCTTTTCATTTCCTGTGTGCCCCTGGTGACCTCTAATCCAGTTTAGAGTGTATCGACAGCTAGAAGTATTTATAATATTATGTATGTTGTTTGCTATTGGATGGTAATTCCTGGAGTTTAATAGATCGATAGCAGAGGCACAGTCTGTAGTAATTTTTATTACTTCATTCGTGTACATTTGGTTTGACCAGGAAACAGCCATCTGTATAGCGAATAGTTCTGCTTGGAAATTAGAGCAAAATTCGCCAAGCTTGTACTGTTTTATTGCTATTGTTTCGTTGTTACAATAAACCACGAAACTACAACCCACGCTTTTCCCGGTTTTTGATCCGTCCGTATATATATTCACATTTGTCTCATGACTTGAGTTAAATGTTATATTATTGATTATTGCTGGGTGTTTAGTCAGGTCAATAGGTGTTGGTCTTTCGAAGTCTTCCGCTCTAATGGTAAGGTCGTTTGTTTGTATATTATTCCCCCATTTTATGTGCCAGATTTTGGCAGTATATTCTATTGTTTTATCAATAGGTGGGCATCTGGCTAACACTTGTATAGAGACGTTGGGGGTTGTGCTATATGCCCTTGTGATTTGAATAAGGGCTCTTCTTTGAGCGGATATCAATTTTCTTTTAATATGCACTTTGTAAATGTCATGGTACCAACTACCACATGCATACGTTACTATTGGTATAAATATCTGTTTATATATTATGAGTAGTGCCTCGTATGCTAGCCCCCATTGTTTCTTTGCAATTCTAGCAAAATTATTAAATATATTTCCTGTTCGATCACAGATATACGTAATATGTGAGTTCCATAATAATCGAAAGTCCAATATTATCCCTAAGTATTTAATATTTTTAACGATCTTGATTTTTTTGCCGCTCATCTTTATTGTAGGTGTTCGTAAATACAAGTTTGGGTTTCCAGGTTTGTTAAAAACAATACCAATTGTTTTATTGGTGTTAAAAGTTAGTTTATAGTCTTCCCCCCATTTGCTGATACTGTTCAAGGTGTCATTTCCTACTTCCTCAAGAGCAGCTCTTGTGTTTCCACCTATCAGCACTATAGCATCATCAGCAAATGCTATTGAATCATGTCCAAAGGATTGCTTTAAGAAACTATCAAAGACTACATTCCATAAGATAGGACCGCAAACTGAGCCCTGAGGACAACCCCTGACTACATTCCGTCTTACTATATGAGCACCACAACATAATTCTGCTGTTCTGTTATTTAAGTAATTGAGAAATACTCTGTATATATTTTTGGGACATTGCTTTTTTCTCAAATTATATATTATTGAAGGCCACCATGCACTATCAAAAGCTTTAGCGATATCTAAGCTGATGGCTAAAACAAATCTGAAGTTTGATAGTAATGTATTGATGCTGTATATTGACAGTCAAAACTTTCTCTTAAGCGTGCGGCGCATGCTAAGCAAGCCCAGAGAATTCGCCTTGGTCGATTGAATCCTCTTGCTCTTGCAGCAGACTTGGCCTCTGGTAATCAAACTGAAAGTTTGTTTCGTTTCAAGAATGCACGCAGCGTATCCTTTCCAGCTAATTGTTTTTAATTGTTGAAATGATGTTCTAAATTGCTTTTTACAGTAAACTGATATGCAATATTGCGAACTGCTCTTGGTGTTATATCAATCAACATTGCCTTAAAATGTTTTACATGCTCTACCAGCTCCATATTAGAGAGAAAAGTCTTGTTCCTGGTCCTAGCTTTCAGTTTTCTTGAACTTTCTTATTTAATCTGTTTAATCTCTCAAAAGTCGATTTAGATACACAATGTTGTTTAGCTGCCTTTAGAAACCGAAAGTCTGCTGACACAGGCACACAGATTATAGTGCTTTTTACATATTCTCTTTACTCCTTGAGTGCCAGTTAGTTTTAAAGGCCTCCCGAAAGGCATTATTCCCCGCCTAACGATCATCATAAACGCATACAACTACTGTTACACGACAATTGTGTCATACTTTATCACGGGGCGATATAGCCTAGAAGCTCATGCTCAAGTAGCTGATACAACAGGAAAATAAAAACAAGTTATCTACGTCAATACTTAGAGTCGAGTTATAAACTCCGTAACGTAACCGTATCTGTAGCTGTAAGCGTATCCGTATAGCGTGGTTATAAACTCTGTATCGTATCCGTATGGCCGTACCGTATTCAGTAGGAAAAGTTTGGCTCGATCAAACTTTTACGATAGGGATATGGAGAATTGACCAACTGCGCATGCACTAAGTCGCCATCAGTCGATATACAACGGAAGTTGTGCCAGAAGCAACCCAAGAAACTTTGACAAATTGGTTGAAACGTAACTTTTGACCGACAATGCTGCTTCTGAATAATATAAAATTTTAAGATAAGAGTTACTTTGGCCATAAAAAGTAGAAAAATGATAAAATGAATAAACAATTATAGTATTAGATCTGGCAACAAAGCCGATGATTTTGCGCATGCTCACGATATAAACCGTAAAAAATTTGTTCCTTTACGGTAGTTCATAACTATTGCTGTAGATATCCAGTGTAGCAAACATTTACGAATAAGGATATGCTTACGTTACGGAGTTTATAACTCGATCCTTACTCTACTCTCCCCTAAACAAAACTGTATTTCAATTATTTTTAAAAACTTTTTTCATGCTTTTATTTTTTCAATCTTGTAGACTCTAAGAGATAAGAAGACTTTTTCCATGGTCATTATGAGTTCAACCAGAATGTGGAGACGATTCGATACATTTGTTCCAGATGTGTCGGCCCTCCTCCATTTCTGAGGCTGTAGACCCAAACACGAATGCTTTCAAAGGCTGACACCTTAACCTCCTCGGCCATCCGGGTGTCGATTCGATTATAAATTTATAACGACCGTAAAACGAAATACTGTATTATCTTCGTGCCGCAATATAAGCAATAATAAGATGTTTGTAGCATTCGGTTGGATCAACAAAGGAATACTGAACGGCGAGGACTAAAATGGTAGCCGAACTGGTAGCGAAAAACTCATGAAAACGTTGGAAATGTTAAAGTTGGATTCTATTCCTGGTCTCTCAGAGCTGAAGACTGAGGTTTCTTTGTGCCGGCGACATTTTTCTTATTGCAGATGCGAAATACGATGCATAATTTACTAAAAAATCAAGTTTTTATAGTAAATTATGGGCAGATAGATTCGGTAAGAACACCGATGAAGATTCTGGTTCGAAACGGATCGACATAGAAATTTTTACAGATAAATTAATCGGATTTATCACATTCGTCATTCATAACCCGTCACCTCTTATTGTGCATCTGACAGGATCCATGGAGGGACAGTGCAAGGCTTTCTATGGTTTTTGGTATAGTATATATTTACGTTATAACTCTTTCCGCCGTGTGGGCACTCAGAGTGACACTTTTAGGAACCACATTATTGGTTCGGCCACAATGCGCGGCTGAGTGGTGAGGGATGGGGACCGACTTATCCGGTCGAAGAATTCCTAGGGCTTTTTCGACCCGTACGGATGCGATCCCGGGTTCCCCAGTGCGGTGGGATGCCATCTTAACCGCTCGGCCATCCGGCCGTCAACCTTCTGTGGTATTAAATAAAAAATAGACAACAATAAAATAGTTTTTTTGTTATCATTTCCTGTTGTTATCCTTTAAAGCGACGAACAGTTATTATAATATAAGAATTATATAAAAATTTGATGGTATAATTTATCATTATTTAAATAATTAAAAGTTCCGAAACTCGTTCACTGATCAACTGTTGCCTACTTCAAATACACTATACTATGAAATAAATTATGAAATAAGGAACTTTATAAAAATATAAGTAATGTAAATTATTTCAAACGTGTGAAACTACATATTATTTAATTTTTAAAATATATTAATATTACACAGAAATCTTCATCGAACGATTTATAAATGCACCGGAAACGTAAGCAAGACGTTAAATAAAAAAAATATATTTGAATCATTTTTATATAAAATATGAATTTATTTAACATTTATTCCAATGAGAAAACTATTTTTGGAAGCTTTTGTTTAAAAAGTGACGTGGAAAATATCATAATATCCAACACCAGGATAGAAACGTCGAGGCGTCCACTTTTCAAGGTTACGCCAAACGAGATAAACCAAACGCCGTTCTCTTTCACAGTTCGTATTCGACCGTGTGATGGCGCGCTCTACAGGTAAGTTTGTCTAATCGGGTGCGAGGTTATCGATAATTGATGCCATTTTGTCTCGTCTTTTAACTAAATTTTCTCTTCAATTATTAAATATTGTACTCAAATTCTATTTGGTTTTTACTTTGTTTCCCTTACAGACTTCAAACTGGCGACTATGAGCATGAGAGGTGGAACCCTTTGGATGGGGGACGTAAGTTGTTCTCTCGCCTACTTCCTTACCCGCCGCGCTTTGTTCTTTCTTTCTTCGCTTTCTCTCCATATTCTAAGTTAAATAAAACGTTTTCTAATAAAATTTATATTATATATGGCACTGTTTAAACCATTATTAAACAGAACATTGTATTTTTCTACGTTACACGTTAGGCTTAAGTAATATGAACTGGGAGCGAATTTTTATTCTCCGCGCCTCGTTTTCGAAAATTTCCAATTTTATATACAGAAACGTTATAACGAAGCATAATTAAGTAATTTATCGAAAAATCGGTAAACCGCGACAAAATACGTAATCAATGGAAATGTGAAAATCGCAGGCTCGGTGTAAATTACTTAAAGGCAGAACAGTAGAGAGTAAAAGCTTAATGTTAGTTTTACTAGCAGAAAATTGAATCTTTAAGACTGCTTTTTACTGAACATTATGTATTTCATTTGTTAAAACAAAAAAAAGAAAAAGGGCCCCATTCTAATACTCCCCGCCTCTGTACAATCTCTCGACACCCGCTTATAGGTCCTTCGCTGTTTGTCTGTTTAAACAGAAGTTATTTTTGATACTTTATATCATTGGCTCGTATGACTTGCTTTTTATATACGGGGTGCGGTGCCAAAATCTGGACAAATTATACATTTTTCCCAAACATATTTTTTATTGCAAAAACAAAAAGGTTTACAAATTATTTTTTAATCACATTGTTTGTAAGGCCATAAAGAATACATTTATTTAAATTAATTAATATATCACACTCCTGCTTGAATCACTGCCTCCGTTCTTTGTCTGAAGTGTGTGCGGGCGCGCTTTAATGTGTCGCGGTCCGTATCGGCGAATACCGCGTCGATGGCGGCTCTTGGTGATGCGATGTTTGAATGTCTGGGCTTGTTCGTGACCATTTTGATTACGCTCCATACATAGAAGTCCAAAGGATTCAAATCTGGGCTGTTGGGAGGCCAGAATTCTCTCGACCAATTTTGCACCAAATGATTTGTGTGGGCGGGTGCACCGTCCTGCTGGAAAACATATCGCTTTCCGGACGACGCGGTTTCTATCCATGGCTTCACTATATTTGTCAGAACGTGCAAATAAAATTTTTTGTGACATTTTCCCCTTTTGTTAAAGAAATATGGTGGCATGACATCACCCTCACTAGACACGACACCTAGCATGTGAACATTCGCCGGAAATTTCTTTCTTTCAATAATGGGGACATCTTTGGGGTCGTGGGCGAGTTGGTAGTTATTCCTTCGTTTTGATTTTCACATTAACGGTAAAAATTTTCTCGTCGGAAAAAAATCTGGGTGAACACAAAAGCAAGTTACAGTGTTCGACTCGCTTTGTCCTGGCGGCTTTGGAAAGCATCTGTCTTACTTTAATTGTGTAAGACTTGTAGTGGACGACCTCCTCGATGATTCTACGCATAGTTTTCTTGCTTGTGCCAACAACCGACGACAATTTTCTGATCAACTGATCTGGATCTTCAAAAATCAGCTTCTGAGCCTGTTGAATGATTTCGGGTGTCCTGACAACATGCTCCTTTGAGTGAGTTTTCCTTGCCGGTGTTGTAAAATCTTCGTTGGACTTCTCCGACTCATTGTACTTTGCGACAACATCATCAGGGCCGGATCATTGCATAGACAAATGAGACAAATGTCTAGGGCCCGGTTTTTAGAAAGGCACGGTCAAACTGTCTATTTTGAAAAGATTTGTAAATAAGATAGATTACTCTTCTGTTGGACAACTGTATAATACTGGTAAAACTGGTAAAATATTATATTATTTAAATATTAACCAAAAAGGTTAAATTAATCAAGTAAAACGGCAAAACCGTATTTGGGACACGACTATGTCTCGGAGACACTACTAAGCGAAATCACTTTGATGCTGAAAGCGGATCTCTTTCTCATTCTCCAATCTTCTTTGGTATCGCTGCTTTTGGGTGCAATCGTTCAAACTTCGCCAGCCACGACCACGAGGTCGTCCACCATGCATTTTCGATGAAATTAACCTATTCAATTTTGAAATTGCTCTCCGTTGTGTGTCGGCCCGGGTTGAATTTTTGTCGATGCCTAACGAAAATTTCTCGTCTTTGAAAAAAAAATCGTGGCTATTGTATCATCCGAAATTATTTTTTTTATTTTGCACAAACAATATACAGTTTAACCTGATTATAACGTCAAATTTTTACTGGTCCCACGATTTTACTATACTAGACAATGTTAAAAAACCTACTTGTAACGACATAAAACCCTATTTTAATGTCATATTTGAAGCACTCCCAAATTTACAAAATTAGATTACAAATTTTACTTAACAAAGAAAATACTACGTGTTCAGTCCTAGGGTCAGAGTCCATTTCCTTGAACGACTGTGGGTGGTACTCTCATCACCTGACTTCGGTTTGCCTGTTTGTAGAGAGAGTCGCCATTTTATATTTTACTTTCACTCAGTTCTCGGTCCCGAGTACCTACAAGTGAGGTTTTTTTATGCTCGCATGATTTGGGCACTTAATACACTGTGCCAAATTGCAAATCCTGACATGTACTCCTTTATATCTCTAAGCTGGTAACACAGCAAGCAGTATGATTTTATAAACAAGACATAGTCTTGTTGACAATTATTTTTTAAAGGTAATATTGTTATTTTACAACAACTTTTGTTAGACATTTAATAAAACAAATTTCAATATTTTAAATTTATAAACAAACTGTTCAAACTTTTCTAGAAAAACTAAAATTTATTGTTGTGTATTAAATATTTTTTATTAATAAAAATTTAAGATTTGTTTTAGTTTTTCACATTATTTAGTTTTGTTTATTGTTTTATATTTTTTGTGTGCTTTATTTCTAGTGTGAGAAAGGGGGCCCGTAAGAAGAAAATGTCTATGGCCCCAAAGTGGGTTAATCCGGCCCTGGACATCATGCACAGTTGATCTCGGGTACCCAAAGAACTGAATGATTTCTGTCGCCGAGCACCCAGTGCGAACACTTTCGATAATTGCGGCTATTCGGTTATACTCCGCACTTGGTTTCAATATTGCGACTGTTTCGAGGTTATGATGGTTTAGTACATGTGTCAAGCTATTTGAATGCCAAACACGACATCTACCGGTGGTATAGAGTGGCGGGAATTTGAAATTGAATTTTGTCTGGATTTTGGCACTGCACAGTATACAGTAAATGTGTAATCAATCTGTTTACTGCAAATAATCAATGCCCCACAAAATCAACAATGTAATAGAAGGCGAGAAATACTTTAAAAAACTAAGATTGTCATTAAAATAAAATTTCAAAATAATTTTTTCTTGAAGAAACTTATTTAAACATACACATGCATTTACAAGGTGTAACAATTCCCAGAATTTGCCTATAAAAAAATACACATGCAGAACTGTATACTAGTGGCTACTGTCATTTTCAGAGTACTCTCCTTGTGCATCTATATGCTGATTTACACAGTGTTTCTCTTTCTGGAAGCGGATCCTGAACTGTTTTTCCAGAATGTTGTTCAGCAGATGTCTCACATTCTCTAGATATCAGTTATATTAGAAATTCTGTCTTTTCAATGTTACTTTTAATTTTGGAAATATCCAGAAGTCGCAGAGCTCTAAGTCGGGTGAATAGGCAGGATGATCTAATTGGGTAATTGCCTTTTTGGCCAGAAAATACCTCACAGTGCACTGTGATTTGGTACATTGTCATGATCATTCATCATGACAATGTGCAACAGTTCAAGTTTTTTTTTTCTTCAATTTCATAATCTCTGGAATACTTCTAAATATCATTGTTGTTTAACTGTCTGTCCCAATTCAATAAATGCTTGGTGTGTTTCTTTAGTCACACCAGTATGGTTTTATCTTCATAGTGTTAAACTGTGAGCACCACATGCATGTCTTTTAAGGGCATTGTGAACTTTTGGATTTCCTTTGGATACTTTTTCATAGTATCTTTGCCATATGCCACTTACAACAGTTGTAATGTGTTTAGTAGCACATTTGCTGAATTTCACATGAAATTAATATTAATACATTGCTCTAAAATGCTATTGTCCATTTTTATGCCAGTGTACATGCAGATAACTATTACCTTCCCAATAGTTAATTAACAACTAGTTCTATCAGCTTGAAATTTATGTGCATATTAGTTCAAACATGTTTAAACATGAACGCATATGTCATTTCAATATACCATGTATCTGTGCAGATAAGACAGTAGTTGAATCATAAAAGATTCCCAAAATCTGGAGTTGTCTTATAGGACAGATACAAAAAAATAGATTGAAATGTATATACAGTAGAGCATTGATTATCCGACCCCCCCCCCAATTAACCGTCACATCGGTTAACCAACCGTTCTAGTCGGCAAATTCAAATGTCTGCTAGTGATGTGGCGCTACAATATTTGGCTATGTCTTGGCTACTTTACGCGTTTTAGCTGGCAACACTGGCTCGACCATGAAAGGGAGCCAGTATTTAAATGAGGCTTAATTTTCTAATTTTTAACAATGCAATAGCGATGATTATTATTTTTAAAAAATTTTTGTTAGGCTTAACATCAATGAAAATTCAACGCAAAGTAGGTTAATAGCGATATACTAATTACATGAGATATACTAATAATGTATTTTTTCATATTTTTCGGTTATCCGTTTTTTCAGTTATCCAACCAACCCCAGTCCCCAATTGAGTCGGATAATCGATGCTCTACTGTAATTTAAATTCATTATAAAAAAAAAAAACGGAAAAACCGTAATTATTTACTAGTAGAGTAGAGTATTCCACAAAATAGAATAGCCCATATGACGTTTTTGTGAATAGTCAAGGTCATTACTTGAATTCCCGAATCAGTGAATGTTTGCAACAATCACAAGACAGTGCTGCCAGATTCAAGAAAATAAAATTTGAAGTTCTTTCAAAAAATTACGAATAGGACGTAATTCTGTATATGCAATACAGTATTGTTATCCAAATGATGATTACTGATCTAAACTAAATTCATAGGCTGTTGATAGTTTGGGGTCGTCTTATAAGACAGATATATGCTAAAACAATAAAACTTCAACAAAAATTTATACCTCATCTTATCTGTGCAGATATATGGTAATTGTCACTAGTGACACTGTGTAGCCATTTCAGAAATTAAATTGTCACACCTTGTAAATAAAATTGTTCTTAATTACATGTATGTATTAGTTCATATATTAATATCTTAATCTTTTATTATTGATCAATTCTGCATATGAAAATAAGTTCTGATTGTACAGTACTTGAAGTATGTTTGTAAAGTCCAACAAGTTAAACATGAATTGATCATAAAGAACAAATTCCACTTTGTGCACATGCTTTCATTGGTGACATTACAAACAAAACTATAATGAAGGAAAGAGTTAATTTACTATAAAACAGGTGGACAGCATGCCAACCATTTAGTAGGAGAAAGGTTTTATCATACAGGTGTTAAATTACAATAATGTACTCGTAATCCACAAGTTCAGCGGTGGATTACCTCCCCTGATCCCCGCTACAGCATACCAGCCACAACATTACATCAATGCGGCAATCGCACCGTTAATTAGAAGGGCCTTTCTTTTATCTTCCAGTCAAGCTACTATCGATACCGAACTTAATATTATTTGCTGCGCGGTAAATGAGGCAGGCTACAGTAATGCCAAATTTATCTACATCTTAAATAAAGTAAAAAGATTGCTTTTTCCTGCTACTACACTGCATCTCTTGAAAGAATCCATAATAGTCCTTCCCACGATACCGTTTTGTGGTCATGTCACTCTCCGTATTTGCTGTATTTTTAGGCGACATGCGTTTTTCTACCGGTTTCCCCATGACCAAATCTTAGAGGTTGCTCTCCAATGGCAGGGATCCTACTTCCATTCTTGAAAAATCGGGGGTTTATTCTATCCCATTGGAGAATGTTGGGTGGGCGCACCCATTATATTTGTACGACAACCAGAATGTTGTCTTGTCGTATTTCAGAGCATCAGTATTCTATGAGGGAAGGCAAGAATGAAACTGAGCTTGCTAGAATGGTGTTACAACACCAACGTACCGTACCTGTTGTGGGACGAGGTGGCCATAATAAGACATTGCAACAACAGAAATGTATATGTTTGGGAGACCCTCCTTACCAACATATTAAATTCCTGCAACACCCACACTTGATTTGCCCCCTTTGTGAATCAATTTGTATAACTATCTAAAACAACGCATCTAGCTCCACAATTTGGAGGTACATGCGCATTATAACCATGCGTGTTTTTATTTAAAAAATTGTTTTATGTTCTTCTGTTGCTTCCATTCCAAAATGTTAATACGCTTGGAATGGTCAGTTATTTGTAGTCAAAAAAGGAATTTAATCCTTTTTAATGACCTGATGAAGACGAAAATAATTATCGTTGAAAGCGCTTGCCGGTCTAGCGACATTTATTTGTAATTTAACGCCTGTATGATAAAAACTTTCTCTTGTTAATTTACTTGTGAAGAAAATAGAGCCCAGCAATATTGATGTTTCTAAACTATTTGAGTGTTTAAATTGTGGATTAAAAGGTAAAATTGCACAAATAACTATCTATCTGAAACAGTCTAAGAAAAATATTTCAGATAAGACTACACTAGCAATATTCATAAATTCAATTTTAGAAACAGCCATTTTGTTGTGAACAAATCAGTTGAAATGTCTAATGAAAGTAAGAGTAAGAATGATGTCATTCTCATTTAACTTGTTTGACTTTACAAATGCATCTTCTGCACAGGTAGTGTGAGTAGTGTTGCCACCCATCCATATTTGATAAGGACAGTTCTTTAGTTGCAGTGATCTTTTGTTTTATTTAGTGATAAAATGTTGCTAATATTGGTGGCTAGTGCTTCCTAGTTTTCTTGCCCATATCATAAAGAACATAAGAAGAGAGCTTTCTTGGATTGTTGTAAGACATTCCTTGAAAACTTATCACCTGCGGTATATTAAACTGGAGGCTGCCATCTCAGACCTCCTATTTAAAATCCCTAAATGCATTATCATAGACCCTACTTCAGAAAACCAAAAGCTGGTAACTTTAGCTTTGAGTTCAGTTCTATCAGCATATTGTCATAGAAGGCAAATAAGAAACATGAGAAAAATGCAAATACTGTATACCCAATTTTTATTGGACATTGCAATTGTCAGAAAATGTAAAAGAAATCAAAAATCCTCTGCTGTGGGATGATATTGTTTTGTGTTATTCCCGACAATTCTCAGGGTATGACCTCTGTCCTCAAGCGTTTGACCCGCAATATCTTCTTACAGTATCTGTGTTTTTTTTTTTTTTTTTTTTTTTTTTTTTTTTTTTTTTGTTGGTGTTGCTAGTTGTCGTAATTTTTATATTAAAACTAGCTTCCAAATTTTTTTTTTTTTTATTAATATATCTATTTGTGAAAAATAAAAAATAATTTCTGACAATACAATAGCCACGATCATTTTTTTAAACGTAAAATTTTTGTTAGGCTTAACATTGACAAAAATTCAACATGGTAGCCATATGCAAAGGAGAAAAATTTCAACATGAGATAGGCTCAAATATGTTGACAGATTTCTGAAGTGTGCTGACCGTATAATGAATGATAGTATTGAATTGGTGGGATAAGGCAATTCAACATGATCTTTCAAAGGGAGTGCCTCTTGTATGGATATTTTATGTGAAACTGGACTCTATTTAGATGTTTTGTGTGTGAAGAAAACCCAGAAAACCTCAACATAGTTAGTTTGTTGGTTGGGCATAAACCTGCAATCGTCAGTTTCCTCCACTTGGTCACTAGTGGGCTTGCAATGAGTGAGAGACAGATGATGGAGATCAGTAGTATCACTCATCTCACATAGTGAGCCATAAGATTGTATTAATGCCATATTAGTGGCACTGTTTTTTAAAAAATTAAAAGTAAATTAAATGTTCTTAGCACATCAATTAAAACAATGTCAATTACATGTAGTAACATATTTGTTTGGTAATGATTCTGTATGGACAAAATAGTTAAAATGGAAAATGAGGAAATTTAGAAAAGACCATCTCTTCTAATGTAAATATTACTATGAAACACCAAAATTAGAGAATGCCAATATTCGCTGGTGAATATCAATGCATACCAAATGAATTGGTGAAAGACCGAATATTTGGTTATATTATTATACATTCAAACCATCGCCAGTATATGTCAACAAGCACAAATAAGCTTTGGTGGAGGTCAAAATGACAAGCCGAGAAGACACAGCCGGAGAGAAAGACAAAATGCCAAATCCTCTGCCACAATTGAGGTCACGTGGCATCTATTTGTTATACTCTCGAACACACTGCTGTTTGTCAGTCTTATGCAAGGTTTACTGGTGTGTTTCACATTTGCTTAGTTTTTATTTTTTTATCCAATACCCTAATTTACATTGAATGGCTACTGCAGTGAACCGTGATCTTTTATTGAAAAGTTACATTCATTAATTGCGAGTAAACAGAAGACAATTATTTTTATTTTTCTCAAGAAAAATCCAGTAAACTCCCAATTATCTGGGCTAATGGTGGGGAGAGGTGGTTCAGATAATCTGAACTATATTTATTTCTAAAATATAACTTTGTATAAATGTAATCACTATTGTTTTCTCCTCTGAAAAGAAACGTCCAGCGCGAAAGAAGTGGCCTAACTAAAACCAGTCCAGCTGACTTCAAATACCCCCACCACCAGCTTCAAACATCTAAATATGAACACGTGCATGCTTATAGGATGCGTAAACATTAAAGCGAGCAACTATTTAAAAAATACATACACATATAATTATTTTTTTAAAATTAAATTCATGCACGGCTAATCGGGAGTTTACTGTACTCTAAAATACTTTCCGAAATGATTTCTGCTAAAACTAAGTTCAGTACACCTTTGGATTACAGACGATTAAAACGTTTTGACATTTTAAAAAATTAATGATAGAGAAATTAATTGTACCATTAAAACCAGGAAAAAAATATACAGTATTATGTTACCAATAATCAATTGTTCAGTGTACTATCCAAAACTCCCATCAGAATAGGCCATAGAGGTAGAACATGTATGCTTAAAGAATTGCAAGTTAAATACAAAAATATTACATATGAAGTTGTAATGTTGTATTTAAATTTATGTAAACAATGTCAAATGAAACATAGTCCACCTAAAAAAGGTATTGTTGTGAAACCAATGGTCAGTTCAGAGTTAAACTGAAGATGTCAACGAAATTATTTACAAAAGATGCTTCTAGCCTTTGGTATAATTATATTAATTAAATTATCAACAATCGTAACAACTACCACCTGATTACAAAAATGAATATTGAGATCACAGACATTGTTAAGAGCTTCTTATTAAATAATTAACCAAAAGTACTAAGACAAATGGCTAAAACAGTTTAAGTGTAATAACACCACCAATGTCCATACTGCTAATCTCATTAACAGTAATGATACAAAAAAGTTCTTTAAACTTACATATGTCAAAAATGTGTTTGAGAAAATTAAAATGATCTTAAACAGTATCAACATCAATTTAGTCCCTTTCTAATAAAACCCAAAAATACATCCAATCAAACCACCCAAACAATACGGTTAATGTCCTTAAAAAAGGCAATGTGATATGCATGTTTAACTGCAACTGTAATAATCCTATGACCTATGTAGGTGAAACAAAAAGATATCTTGAAGTTTGTATAAAAGAACACACAAACACCATCAAATACAATTCTGAATACTCTGCAGTTGCTAAACACTGCAATCTATATGGATGTAAAATAGATAAAAGTACAATAAAAGCACTAAAATTTGAAACTAGCACCTATAAACGTAAATATTTTGAATTCCATATAGAGATTTTAAAAATTAATAATGTTAATAGAATTAATGATAATCTAGGTGTTAAAATTGACAAAGGTTAGCATAATTATATCTTTTAAAAACTAAAGATGTTTGTGATGTTACAACTATATATAAAAACTGTTGGAAACTTGTATCATATGTTGTCACTACTTGTGCACCAGATGTGGACTGTTACACACTTCCCTTACTAGCACTCGCAGCACCTTGTAAGTTGACCGTCTTACTGTTTTTGGTATGTACATTATCTGTCTATAAACTTTAGTTCATAACTGTAAACCAATAATTGTCTAACTTATAACTGTTTTGTATCAGCACGCTGTATATCACACCATCATGCAACGTTATGAAGATTTATTACACCTGTCTACACTGATAATGCTCACTGCTCATACTGTTATAACGACATTTTCATCTTTATATTGTATAGCTTTAGGCATAGTTTTAAGTTTACCTTTAATTTTTAATATAGCATTGTCTTTAGTTAATAGAGAGGTTGAGGCGCACGTTTTAAACGTGTACGTGTGACGTTCGGCGCCGCTTTCCCGTAAGCCTAAAAGTTTGACGATGGTGTTTGGAATGTCGAGCGTGATTCCACCAACTATCCAAACACCATTGTCAAACTTTTAGGCTTACGGGAAAGCGGCGCCGAACGTCACACGTACACGTTTAAAACGTGCTCCTCAACCTCTCTAATACCTACTGGTGAGGGACTATTTTCTATCAGGAAAATAGTCCAAAATGCATTTTGGATTTTCGTTTCCATACTTATGTAGTAATTTTTTGTGTTTATTAAGTTGTTTTCACTTTGATCCCTGAGCATTTGTGCCATCATTGGTCTGATAAGCCCTCACTATTATCTGCCTCACGGTTGTTGATAATTAAATTAATATAATGAAGATGTCAAGTTGATCGGATAGATCTGCAGTCACACAGGGATGACAATTACAAGTTCATAATGGTATATCAAGATCATTTAACAAAGTTTGTCCTTTGTTAAATGCACAACTTTTTAAGCTGTCTTAGTTTTTAAAGGTTGTATCACTTTCAAATATTTCTAACATTTGGTGCCCCAGCTTTATTGCGTTCAGATAATGGTAGGAAATTCACTATATAACTGGACTGCTGTATGTTACTATGTATATAATTCGTCTCTGTAATCCAAAAAATTCGGTAGACAGACTCACAGCAAAACTCTTAGTTAGGAACTCACTTTTATTCCATAAAAAATAAAACTTTTAAGGAATAAAAGTGAGTTCCTAACTAAGAGTTTTTGCTGTGAGTCCGTCTACCGAATTTTTTGGATTACAGAGACGAATTATATACATGGTAGGAAATTCAGTAATTGAGTCATCCGAACCAGGAGCTATGTGAAAAGGTGTTAAGATACTTGATGGAAAGCCTCATCATAGTCAAACACAAGGCTCAGTTGAAAGGACCAATCAGAATATACAGAATATGTTGACTTCATAGATGAACGCTAATGATACAAATAACTGATCAGATGGTTTGCCTTTTGTTCAATTTGCCAAGAACACGACATACAATGGAGGAATATGCCAAAGTCCTTATGAAGCCCTGTTTGGCATTAAACCAAAAAGAGGGATAGCATCGTTGTCTTTGCATGTCAAGCAAATCGCAGATATTGAAATGAAGAACAGCTAGAAGAAATTACAGTAAAGCAGCGATTATCCAAAAGAATTCCAGTCGGAAAATTTAAATTTTCGCCAGTGCTGTGGCGTTGCAATCTTTGGCTATGTCTTGGGCTACTCAAATATTTTACGTTTTTGATACTAAATTAACTTCTGATAATAAATAATTTTTTATTGTTTTTATATTTTTCAATATATTTATTTTGTTTGTACAAAATAAAGAAATAATTTTTAACGATACAATAGTCACGATTATTATTTTAAAAAGTTTACGTTAGGCTTAACATCGATGAAAATTGAACATGAAGCGACATGCAACAGAAAAAAATTTCAACATGGGATAGGTTAATATATTTTTTCGTACATAATCGGTTATCCGAAATATCGATTTTCCGAACAACCCCAGTCCCCAATTGATTCGGATAATCGACGCTCTACTGTAATACTTTTGAAGAAAATTTGAGCAGTGACCATACCAAAAACTATATTCCAAAGGAAAATATTGGAGATGATCTACAACATACCACGTCTTCATATCAAGCCCTGATTGAACAACAAAAGTATATTTCTATAAAAAAAAGAGCAGCCGTGAAAGAGAATCTTTTACTGCAAGCAACGAAAAAATGTTGCAAACCTCAAAATGAAAATTTCCCTCTGCTCAAGTTGGTGATATGTATGAATACAAGTCTGTGATGTCGACCATGGTCGTACAGATGCCCAAAATGTGTTGGTGGTTGTTGTTGGAATAGAACACTGACTTTTATAAATTAGCAAATGAAAATGGTACCCTCAAGCAGCTTTATATCTGTAATCAGTTCATAATTTGTAAAGAAAAGTTACTTTCCATAGATGAGATTTCTTCTCAAGAAATGTTGCTGAGAGAAGCAGCTGCAACTAATAGAAGTGGAGAGTAAGGCTATACACACTGTAATTGCAAAAGAAGTGTTTTGCAACTAAAATTCAGTTGTAAAAGCAAAGGACTTTTGTGCAATTGAAAGTACCATAACAGTTTAAATTGTTGCAATAAATTAGATAGTACTAGCTTACCCGTCGCGCATTGCTGCGATCTCAGAAGAAACGAAATTCAAGTTTCGTTATGATAAAATTAAATTTACATTTTATCATTTTTATTGAAACTTAGTATTATATTATTATTATTATTCATTTTAATTGGGAAAATATTTCAAAGTGTCGTTTCAATTCTATTTATTTATTGGAGTGCTTGTGGATACACGATATTTTTTGTTTTTCCGTCTGATGCGTACACGAATAAATCAGAGTTTTCCGTGTGAGCTGGCCACATACAGTTGTCCATGCGAGAAGCACGGATTCTCCAAATTTAGCCCACACACTCGCTGCGATTGTCAGAAGTGCGATATTCCC
>NW_019385268.1:382856-384736 GCF_000671375.1 Centruroides sculpturatus
AAAAAAAAAAACATTTAAAAATCGTTCTGAATCGATTAACGAGGATTCGGCACTGATTCTATCTCTCAGCCACTTGTACTCGCTTTTCATCGCACCCCTTCCCCGTGACACGCGTCGTCACTGTCGTCAGTCCGTCGGAAGCTCTCGAATGACGCCGTCGTCGGATGTTTCTATTATCTAATTTGTTGTGAAAAACACTACTTATATATGAATAAATAGATATTTTTTCTTATGAATAAATAGATTGGTTTTTTTTTTATCAAAAAACTTTATTTATGTGAGTACTGTTTATTGTTGGCAAGAAAAAATTTTGTGGCTCTTTAAAAACTTTGAAATTTTGTAAATTGTAATTTTGGCTCTTCCGACTCAAAAGGTTGCCGACCCCTGATTTAGAATGTAATGTTTGTTTTATGTTCAACAGTTTATTTACAAGTGCTGTTACTTGAGCTTTCTCCTATTTTGACATATATATTAAAAAGTTGCATTTTTGCCTTAATGTAATAAAAATATTTTTATTCAACATTCATCATCAGTGCATGCTGAATGTCAACATTTGCTGGTGTAAGTGAGAAATAATGATATTTAGCAAATATTTTGTACAGTACATACACCAAGTGACTATGTGAATGCTGACATTCACCAGAGAATATCAACATTTGCCAGATATTGGTTTTTCACGGTAACATAAACATTCAATGTACACTTAAAAGGAGTATTTAAAATTATTGTGAATTGTTACTTTTATCAAGAAGATATATGTAGCAAATAGTATTTAACTTGTTTTTTAATTCAAAAAATATTTTCTTTAACAAAGTTTTTGTGCAGTCATAAATGCAAGTGGTAGAGACTGCATAAGAAGAGATGACAACTATTTGTTTGTTATCATTGGTGTAGCCAGAGGTGGACAACCCAAGGCTCGCAGGCCACAAAGTGGCTCACAACTGCATTTGAAATGGCCTATATGGTGGTGAAGAAAAAGTAGAAAAATCAATTAGGAAAGGAATGATATGAAATCTATAAAATTAAAAAACATGACAAGGGAGAACTAATCAACATTACACACAACACTTAACACCTCAATACTACTTCTAGCAGTCAAAAGATTTTAATATTCTAACGTTTTCGGCCGTCTTTTAGAGGCCCTCTTCAGGATGAAACATTAAAAAACAGTTCTATCTTTTGAAGGATTCTAATAATCGAATAACCATAATCGATTGGATATAATAATAATTGATTGGAACCATGTTTTTGTGAGCTAAGGGATTTCTTTCTCACTACAACAACTGACAGCCAGAGATTCCATTCACAAATACTAGAGCTTACACATCTAATCTGCTATTCCTCCTTTTTTTACTTTGATGGTCAAACGTACATCCAAAAAAGAGGCGTACCAATGGGTAGCCCAGTCTCTGGGGATCTATGCGAACTCGTCGTACGAAAATTAGAAGAAAAGGTCTTACTAAGCTTTCAATCCAATATCCTTAGCTACATGCGGTATGTGGATGATATTTTGATTATTTGGAAAACCAAACCTGATATAGAGAAAGTGTTAGAAGCCTTTAACAAAAACGCCTACGGCTTAACTCTAAAGTTAGACCAAGAAAGTCGCACAGAAGTTAACTACTTAGATGTCCAGATTAACACAGCGAATAAAAATATAACCACGACCATTTACCGCAAACCAACATACTGTCCTCTCTTTATACCTCGTAACTCAGCGGACCCGTGGACGTATAAGGTATCAGCTTTTAGGGCCCTAGTCTCAAGGGCTTATTCCCACTGCTCTGAAACTTCCGATACTTACAGAGAACTGAAAAACATCAAACGTACAGCATCGACACATGGGTTCCAACAGTCATTAATAGACAGGCTTACTACCA
>NW_019385268.1:385276-423953 GCF_000671375.1 Centruroides sculpturatus
CGAAAGTCAATTATCCGAAACGTCAATTATCCGAAAGAATTCCAGTCGGAAAATTTAAATTTTCGCCAGTGCTGTGGCGCTGCAATCTTTGGCTATGTCTTGGGCTACTCAAATATTTTACGTTTTTGATACTAAATTAACTTCTGATAATGTATAATTTTTTATTGTTTTTATATTTTTCAATATATTTATTTTGTTTGTACAAAATAAAGAAATAATTTTTAACGATACAATAGTCACGATTATTATTTTAAAAAGTTTACGTTAGGCTTAACATCGATGAAAATTGAACATGAAGCGACATGCAACAGAAAAAAATTTCAACATGGGATAGGTTAATATATTTTTTCGTACATAATCGGTTATCCGAAATATCGATTTTCCGAACAACCCCAGTCCCCAATTGATTCGGATAATCGACGCTCTACTGTAATACTTTTGAAGAAAATTTGAGCAGTGACCATACCAAAAACTATATTCCAAAGGAAAATATTGGAGATGATCTACAACATACCACGTCTTCATATCAAGCCCTGATTGAACAACAAAAGTATATTTCTATAAAAAAAAGAGCAGCCGTGAAAGAGAATCTTTTACTGCAAGCAACGAAAAAATGTTGCAAACCTCAAAATGAAAATTTCCCTCTGCTCAAGTTGGTGATATGTATGAATACAAGTCTGTGATGTCGACCATGGTCGTACAGATGCCCAAAATGTGTTGGTGGTTGTTGTTGGAATAGAACACTGACTTTTATAAATTAGCAAATGAAAATGGTACCCTCAAGCAGCTTTATATCTGTAATCAGTTCATAATTTGTAAAGAAAAGTTACTTTCCATAGATGAGATTTCTTCTCAAGAAATGTTGCTGAGAGAAGCAGCTGCAACTAATAGAAGTGGAGAGTAAGGCTATACACACTGTAATTGCAAAAGAAGTGTTTTGCAACTAAAATTCAGTTGTAAAAGCAAAGGACTTTTGTGCAATTGAAAGTACCATAACAGTTTAAATTGTTGCAATAAATTAGATAGTACTAGCTTACCCGTCGCGCATTGCTGCGATCTCAGAAGAAACGAAATTCAAGTTTCGTTATGATAAAATTAAATTTACATTTTATCATTTTTATTGAAACTTAGTATTATATTATTATTATTATTCATTTTAATTGGGAAAATATTTCAAAGTGTCGTTNAAAACGTTAGAATATTAAAATCTTTTGACTGCTGGAAGTAGTATTGAGGTGTTAAGTGTTGTGTGTAGTATATCTTTCCAGTTTACGTGTGTTAATTTTTTGTCTGATCTAATCAACATTAGCATAAATTTTGAAAATTAATAGTATTTAAATAAGTTATGTGAATCATTGACTTCCCTTGATTTGAAAGCCTTCTGGAAATTTGTTCCTAAAAATGTCTGACCAGAAATGCATGATCTTGCTTTGTGTTTTGTGTGCCGATTCAGTTTCACCTATGTTTGTGAGCAGACATTTTCAGCAATGAGCTTTGTTAAAAATAAGTACCAATCTGTATTGACAGATGCTCATGGAAAATTGCTTTGTATCAACCTCAAAAATCAATCCTAATATTGAGAAACCATTAACTGAAAAGCAAGTTTAGAAACCACATTGAGCAGATTTTAAATTCAGATTCTTTATTTTTTAATTAGATATTAAAGTTTTTTGTTCTCTTTTCAATAAAAAAATGTTTTTAATATTTTCTCTCTTTTAAACTAATTCTAGTGGCTTATTTAATATTTGTTTTTACATATACCTAATAACATATTTTAATGTTTTTTATCTTTGTTTACTTTTAATGTTGTTTAGTTTATCTTTAATTACTAATTTAAACCATATGTATGGGGTGGTAGGATGATGGCTTACCAAAAAATTCATGTCCATTTATAGACCCACCCGTAAAAAAGGTTGGCTACCCTTGCTGTAGACCAGCATTTCTCAAAGTGGGCAATAATGCCCCTTGTGGGCGCTGGAGGCTTTCAGGGGGCAATAGAAGGCTCCAGCACCCACAAGGGGCATTAATGATTAAATATGAATTTTATTTTTTCTCATTGAAACATTCTTTGATCTCAGAAATAGGATATGGGTCACATTCTATCTATCTTATCCATATAATAATGCATGTTTAAACATTATATTTGCAATAACTGTTTAAGATATGCAATAGATGGTAATGTAAAAAGGTAAGTTAAAAATATGGGCACTAGATTTTTTTAATCTCAAAGTGGGTGGTGGTCGAAATAACTTTGAGAACCTGTGCTGTAGACAATTCAGTTCAGAGGACAAATGCACGTGGTCATCAAAGTGGCTATTTATCAGTTGTCTGCAAATCTGATTTAACAAGTACTGTACATAAAATGATATGAACATGGGTAGAAGATTCACTATTTCTCAATTGAAACATTGATGAAAATTTTTAGTTTTGTGATGTACAAAATTGTCTTGGAATGTTTACAGCTTTGTAAACAATTCAAAATAGATTTCAAAATTGCCACAGGTCTGCACACATACAAATTGTATGACTAAAATGGAGAAGGCACTGAGGTCAGCGTTATGTTTTTTTTTTATTACTATTGCATGAAAGTCTAAGAAATGATCTTGTGATAATACTTATGAACACATTATTATAGATAAAACATGGGCTTCTCAAAGCTGCTGTAGGACTCTGGAGTCCTAGAGTAACTTTGAAAACAAAAACACTTATTTTACAATTTATTATGCAAATGTCTACTAGGCTACTAGGACATATCATATCAGTAGGACTTATTATACTGGTGTCTGGGTTCTGCAAATTTAAGAAACCTATTCAGAAAAAACAATTTTTATTTTTCACCTGTTTGATGTCCTGTGAATACTAAAATCTTTCATTTTTATTATTGCTGGCCCATGAAATGGGTTAAAAATAAAGATTTTTTTTTCTGAATAGGTTTCTTAAATTTGCAGAACCTTGACACCAGTATAATAAGTCCTAATACAATATGTCCTAGTAGATATTTACATGATAAATTGTATAAATAAGGACAGAGGCATATCACTAAAAAGGAAGACTTTGGAAGACACACATACTTTGGAAGAAAACCAGCACAACTCAAAATTACTAGTTTAACTGAATATCACTTACCTCCATGAAATAACATCAGCAATATCTTTTGTGTTGTTTAAAGTGCATTCTTAGAGGTAACTTTTCCATAGTTTTTTTTCTTTTAATCTAAATATAAGAAGAAAAATAAAAAATACCCTAACGGTTTTGACTTGTGACACTTAAAAAGATAAATTTTAGCTTTTATGTCTATGAAGGGTAATTAATTGAAACAATAATTAATTACAAGAAAATACAGTCGACCCCCCTATAACGTGCGTTCCTATAACGACAATTCCTATAACGTAGCGAAAAAATTGTAGAAACTTTCGTATAACGTACCTCCTATAACGTCGTTTCGCGAGAAGATTGATAGAGTCTGGACCAATAGTGGATGAGCAGCCGAACTACTTACCTCCGACCCTGCGCCACGCTACGGAGCGGCTAAATTGAGTTTGCTATCGTCTGTTTAGTATTATATATAAATTAGGTACTGTACATATAATTATATATTAATTATATATAAATTAGGTACTGTATATATAATTATATATTAACTTAATTTATTGTAATTTTATTATAATTATATATATGCTTTCTGCCGCCTGGCAACACGCTACGGAGATTTTAGGCTAGTAAGTTGAGTTTATTATCGTCTGCACAGTATGTAAATTAGGTACCGTAAGTCTAATACAGCACTAATTTTATACATTTCTTGTGAAAGAAACACTTCTTATTCAACGGCCATAAAAATTATTTATATTAATGATGTCTCCAAAGGTCAAGTTATTTTTCTGCGAAAAATTCGTTATCAGAAATCGCGGCCGCCGTTTCGTGTGCTGTTCCGCGACGAAAACAAGCTTTGAACAACGGGCGTAGTCGAACGGTACACACTCGGTAAGTAATCCTATAATTTTTTGTTTATAGCATAGTTTATACAGATTATTCCCAAAAAATTATACGTATTTTGGAAATGTTGAGTGGAATTAGTCTAGAATCGGTTAATTTTATAGAAGAAAACCTTTCAAACAGCCTTAGTCCATAAAGTTTCCACCTATCGGGCTGCGATTGGCTCATGTATTTAATCGTTCCTACAACGTAATTTTCGGTTAGCGTGGAACGTATCTAAGCGTTATAGGGGGGTCTACTGTAAGTTTATTTTATAAACATAACACAACGCAAACAAAATTATTTGAACCAAAAAATCAGTTTTCGCGATTCTTTTGAATTGTTTATTCTCTTAATCTAAATTATTATTACATAAAAATCAGTACAGAGAACTTACCCTCCAAGTTACTATAAAAATCAAAGTAATATTTTGGGACTACATTTTTATCGATTAACTGCAACAGTCTGGCCTTTTTAGCCTGTTATGCCAGTTAACTGTTCAAACTTTGATGAACTATGGACAATGTGACAGTGTTCCCCCAATGGCTAGATCAGGTTTTGATAATTCAACGCTGACATAACTGCTCCCTAGTGGCCGAACACTCAGGTTACTTCTGTGACACACTTCCACAAAAATTTACTACATTTTCATTTTGGTTATGATATAACTCAAAAAGGTGAGATTTTTTGATTCTGCCAGTTTTCTTCCAAAGTAGCGATATGAATTAACACTTATTTTACATTCATCTAGAAAAATAAAACATAATTATTGATAATATGGAGCCAGAAATTCATGAAGTTATAATTGCCCAATAAATTGATAGTGATATTTAAGCTAAAATCAGACATCATAAAACATATCAGTCTGTAATTAATGTATTTAGTTTTTTTGTTTATAGATTGTTTTTAGCAATAAAATTACATCATAATGTTATGATGTTAATTTACTCTGTTCAGAAATTTTTATATAGTTTAATAATGAACAAAATTTATAATTAGAAAAAAGCATTAGATAGCCTAGTTTTTACAATTTTATTAAAAATTATAATTTGGTGATTTTAAAGTTATAAATTTTTCTCTAATAAAGTTTCAAATACAGTATTAAACATATTCAGGTAATTGTTATTGCTCTTAAACATCTGATTTATTGTTTCATACATTGAGAAATGTGTCTTACATAAATATGCATTTTTGTATGGAGCAGACACAGTAGTAGTAATCGGTTAGGATTTTTAAGCATTTTGATTCTTGACTCAAAGTTTATGTTTAAAAGAAGGGGTGCAAGAAAATGCATGTAATAATACATCCCAATATCCTGGCACACTATAGATGCTTCATTGCTGCACTGAGACATTCAGACTTTAAATTTTGTACTCTTTGTCATCTGACACACTTTTAGCCATTGCTTACAAATATTGGTATTTTTTTATCACTCCAAATTGAGTGCCTTGTTCAGATCCCCAAGGAAGATTCTTTTTCTCCATTTAAAAATCTATTATTAAATATTTTCTATGCATTATTTATTATTCAAAATATTAGAGAAATTGTATGACATTGTATCATAAGCCTTGATATGTTTCTCATTACAGTAGAACCCCTCTAGTCCGCCCTCGGCTAGTCCGTCACTCCGATTAATCCGACCGTGGTTGGAGTCAAGAAACTTGTCCCGACTCGTCGGTGACTCACTGTCCGTGGCGTTTTTCTGTGTTTGTTACAGTATATGTTTTACATTGTGTGTACATGTACAGTTTTGTGTGTGTTTTCAACATGTCAGGAGTGAAACGTAAACACGTTACTCTTTCATTAAATGAAAAATTAGCAGTGCTACAAAGACTGGACAAAGGGGAAGATTGTTTATTTTACTTTTTTCTGATAATCCGACCTTTTTTGCGTTCCAACCATACCCCCAGTCCCAAAGGTGACAGATTAGAGGGGTTCTACTGTATATATAAAAAGAATGAACAATTTTTTTGTGTAAACCAATATGGGTATACCTACAATGACCATACGTCCTTTATTTAAGAAGACAGTCCTTTATTTCACTGCTCTGTCCTTTAAGTTTATTTATTTTCTGAAATAGGCATTTTGTCCTTTATTTTGTAAAGTTGACGCAAACTTTAAAAAAAAAATTTAATAATATATTGAACAAGTTAGTTTTGTGTACGCCATCACAATCAGTGTTGCATTGTTACATAGAGCGCAGTAGTGCAGTGTGTCGCCAACCAAATGGCCCAGTGACAGTACCAGGGGGTGGACACTCTTATGGGGATTTTTGTGATAGTTTTTTAACTCTCTAGTTGGTGGATGATACACTTGTTAATTAAAGCTAAAGTTAGTTGAAAGAAAAAATGAGGGGTTTCTTCCTATTGTTATTAGAAAAGTGGTCTTAGCATTAGAAAAATCAGAAAATATACAAGCCAAAAAATTCAATGATGCTGTGTACACATTTTATCAAACGTGCATAGATTATCTAAATGATTGGGACATGTTTTTTATTGAAATAGAGGTGTTTGAATGGGTCACATTATGTGAAATCCCTTTGTGGGCGAAGGTAGAGGAAAGCTATATCTTTATTTCGAATCATTGGTCCGTAAATATACTCGACGGTGAATTATTTGATGAAGTTTCATGTGTAAAAAAATATGTCACAAACGAAAAGATCGACGAATGGTGACAGAATAACCAGCCCTGCCATCAAAGGTGGATTGAGATTTTTGAACATTTTACAGCAGAAGAAATTGTTTTCAAAAACGTTTGTAAAATCGTAGAATTTTTTTTGTCTTCCTGGATCTAATGCCCCCGTTGAACGAATATTTTCATTGCTGAATAATATGCGGACGAATGAAAAAACCCATTTAAAAGTAAGCACATTAGAAGCATGTATTTCTGTCAAATACAACTTTCAAATGAACTGTATGGAATTTTATGACTTAAAGTGTGAAACGGCGCTATAAAAAAATTAATTCTACTGAAAAGTATCAAAATTAATGTTATTTAAATTTTTACAATATGTGTATGTGTAATAATTCAGATTGTTTAAAATTTTAATGTATGCATTGTTGTATGCTACTATTTTCATAATAAATGTTATAAACTTATGAATTTTATAAGGTATTTTTTGATTTTCTTCAATATGTCCTTTATTTTCCCCCAAAAAATATGGTCACTGTAGGTATACCTCAAGTTACATTGTTCTTGATTATACGTCGTTTGTCGAAAAAATATATGGAAAAATAAAAATCAAGTTTAAGTCATTTTATTTGACTTTACGTTCATCCACCACAAATATTGAAGTCGTAATATCACTAGAAAAGTGTTAAAAGTGCATAAAATCATATTAAAATATGTACATTTACAGTAAATGTTAATATAATGATAATAAATCCTAGAGAACGAAACATGAAAACATCTATGACTGTGTTGTCTTATTTAGTGGTCTTTAAGAGCTCAATATTGGCGTTTTCCACAGTAGTTTCAATATCTACTGTTTGGCGTCATTGTCCGTGCCACTCGATATTAGTAAATTTAATATAAATTAGTTTATTTTCTACTGTTGCAAGATAATTTTAATAACTGCATTTGTTGTTTAACTTTACAAAATCATCATATTTTATAATATCTTAGAGCAAACTACATTCACAAATAAGAGTCTGCAATGTACTGTAAACATTGCCAAATTGTAAACATGTACAGTACTGTACATGAATTCGTAAATTTAGATATGAAATTAATACAATAAATATCGAAAAACAAAATAATATAAAAAGGAATACAAAATACGGTAATTTCCTGCAATACTGTTACTATATAAAAAATGTTTACACATTTTTTATATAGTAACAGGTAACATTTGTCCGTCAAGCTAGATCTGTAGATCTCACACTTCTCTGTTGTGGATGCAAGCGTTGGCGAGTGTACCTTTGCAATGATTCTGGCCTCCTCCCATTTAACTATGGATCCATCTGTTTGTGCTATTTTTGATAACGCTGTTGCATATCAGCTCTGCAACATCATACTTATGCTCCTTCATCCTCATGCTAAGGTTTCTATTAGTGACTCCTAAGTATTCTTTATCCATTCCTAACTGTTCGTTCTAATAGAAACCTTAGTGTGAGGATGAAGGAGCATAAGTATGACGTTGCAAAGATTGCAGCATATTGTTTTTAGTGAAAAATTTTGGTTCTGTTTGAGAATGGACAACCATTGCGTTAATGTGTAGGATTGCTGATGAATACTGATTCCACTCTTACTGTTAAGCAATACTTTCTCTCCATTGCTAGTGTGTTGGTTTAGGAAGCCATCTCTTGTGACATTTCTACACATCTAAAGTGGGGTCAGACTTAATGAAAATTTTATTTGCTATTAGCATTTCCTGTTTTTGTTTTCTTTATCTCATTCTTACCCATAAAAATAAGGCTTTTGCTTTTTTTGTAATAATTATTATAAAAAAAGTTTTATTGTACCCCACAATTTTAATTTTGAACTATACTCTAAGTGTTTCCTCCTCTCATAATTTATTTTTAAACAAATATTTTCTTTTAATAGAGAAATTTCACATAATTTAACAAAATTACTCCTTTTAAGCTTTTATTATTATTTAAGTTTTGTCTTGTAATATAATTTAAAATTATTGGACTTTCTTTTTGATTCCCTTAACCTCCTGAATGCTATAAAAGTTGTACAAGAGTCCTTGCCAGCTTTTTGCATTAAATATGTTAAAATATAATTATTTTAAACTCTCAGGAATATTTTTGACTGTATTATAAAAAATTTATTATTTTTATTTTTTAGCTGGAACCATATATGGATGAAACTTTTCTGAAGCAAGCTTTTACATTAATGGGAGAGAATCTTGTCCATGCTAAAGTCATAAAGAACAGATACACTGGGTATGTTTTTGTTTTAATTGTAAAGAAAAGATTAAAAATTTTCCAGTTATCAGATAAAGACTTAAAATTCTGTAAAATAATTTTATTAAATTTTTCAATAACATTGAAAAATGTTTTTTGACATTAGCCAAATTCAAGCACAATTTTTTCGTTGGTCAGTTTGAATCCTTAAATAAAGCAAGAGGTGATAAGTATCAGATGTATGTCTAGTATTAATGATAGGTTTGTTGTAGATTTTTTAATATGATGTCATAATTTAAATAAAAGAATACATATAGTAAAAAAAATTATAAACTAAGAATATAAATTTTGATAAATTTAGATTGCCGATGGGCTACGGATTTTTGGATTTTGGTGAAGAACAGACTGCTCAGAGAGTCTTGCATCGCTGTAATGGAAAGACGATTCCAAATGCTTCTCCTGTAAGTATACGTGATTATAAATTTTTTTATATTAAATATTGTTTGTTTCTTCTAGATATAAATCCAAAATGAACAGCTGTGGACTGAAAGAATGGGTTTGCTTGCATTAATAATAGCAATAATTTGGAGTAACTTTCTGTCTCTCTAATAGGCAAACAATGGAATTACCAGATATTCTGTTATGTATGAAGTGTCTGAAGCTGTTTGAAACATAAAGGTTTTCTCTTCTGACTGATTGATAAATCCTTTATTAAATACAATTGATTCAAATGTGATGGAATGAAATTTAAGTTTTGTCCACAGATAATGAAATTCTTTATTTTTTATTTTTTTAGCCCAAGAGATTCAAGCTGAATCATGCAAGTTATGGAAAAGAACATTTACAGCAGTGAGTATAAAATATTTTTTGCAGTTTCTTTTATATATAATAGTAGTTTTATTAGATGTTTAATTTACCTTTTTACATAAATTAATAAGTATTTATAATTTTATAGTAATACAATATTCATTTTAATACAAAATATCACATTTTAAAAAAAAAGTATAAAATTGATAGATTTTGATATTCTGATCATTGTTTTAATTTACAATTCTTTTATGTATTGGAATATTAATTCATAAATTTGATAGATTTGATTTGTTTTAAATAACAAATATTTGTAGCATTAATAATAGAATTTATTTAATTATTATTGTTTTTATTGATGAGAGAATTTTAATTAACTTGATTAAAAGTTTAATTTGTAACTGGAAAAAACTTGCTAAAATTTGAAGAAAAAAAGAATTTATGAATATCTTCTATTCTCATAATGCAAATGTAATCTAAAATGTTTGTTTTTGAGATGTTCAATTACTTCAAAAATATTGTCAATTTTGCATAGAAAATATCTTCATATAATTCTTAGCACTTTCTAAGAACAATTTTAGTAAATACTGTTATCTTAAAATCTTTATGCTAATTTGTTTCAAGTCGTTCATATTGTAAACATTACTGTACATTTTGTGCTTCAATAAAAATGGACAAGAAAATCAGGTTAATAGTTAAGGTAACTAGACCATTCATACCATTTAACCAAATATGTAGAAAGAAATTAAAGTAGAAATGGAAAGTTTGATTTAATACAAAAAAATTAATTTGAAAACTTAATTGTTCTTTGTTACTTAGTTATTAGCATCAGTAATTTTTACATGTAAGTAAAAATAATTAAAATTAGAAAAACATTTTTCTGAATTTTTGTGAAGAGTGATTTGCATATTATATAAATTACATATTAAATAAAGTTTTTAAATGAAAACAGTGAAACTATATTGAAATGTTAAATGATAGTGTTGTGCGTCTAATTACGAAGTGGACCATAAATTAACACAACAAACATCTCCAGATATTAGCTAGTGAATTTATTTGTGGATTCACAAAAAGTAGAACAAAATGATACATGCATTCAGTGTTCAGCCCTGAATTAACACAGAACCAACATCAGGCATCTATTGGGTTGGCAACTAAATGATTTTGGATTTTAAATAAGAAGGAAAATTCAAAATTTTTGCTTAAAAAATGTAACTTTATTCGATTAGTTATTGTCCATTTTTGTCAATGACCTTTTGCCATCTTTCAGGCAGTGTCATAATTCCATGTTCATAAAACTTCTGATTTTTTCCAGCAAAAAACTGAATTAAATGTGGTTTTACATCATCAGCATCATTAAAAATTTTACCATTTTAAGGAGTTCTGCATGGAACGAAATAAATGGTAATCTGAAGGTGCGAGGTCAGGGCTATATGGTGAATGTGACAACATATCCCAACCTAGCTCCAATAATTTTTGGTGAGTGACCAAAGATGTGTGGGGCTTTGCATTATCATGCTGGAAAATAACAATGATTTACCAATTCTGGCCGCTTTTCTTGAACTGCATCACTCAGTTTGGCAAGTTGTTGAACGTACACATTTGAATTAATCATTTGGTTTCTTGGTAAAAGTTCAAAGTACAGAATTCCTTTATAATCCCACCAAACTGACAGCATAATCTTTTTTTTTTTTTTTGGTGAATCTCAGCTTTTGGTGTTGTATGGGCTGGTTCATCTTGCATCACCCACGATCTTTTCCGATTAACGTTATTATAAACTATCCACTTTTCCTCGCCAGTAATCAGTCGTTTCAGAAATGGATCAATCTCATTGCATTTCATAAGTGAATCGCAGATGTTAATGCGTTGTCAAATGAATTTCCTTAACCTGATGAGGGACCCATAAATCCAGTTTCTTGACATAGCCAAGCTGTTTTAATTTTTTTTGAATGCATGTAAGCAATACATTGAGTTTCTGTGCAATCTCACGCGTTGTGCTATGGTGATCTGAATTGATAATGACTTTGATATGGGTATCATCAACTTTAACTGTACAGCCAGATCGTTGAGCATTTTTCAGTAAAAAATCACCAGAACGAAATTTGGCAAACGAATTTTGACACTGCCTTTCTCTCAAGGCTTCATTCCCATATACAGCACATAACTTCTTGTGTGCTTGTGACGCGTTCTTGCCTTTTCGGAAATAATACAATAAAATATGTCTGAAATGTGCGTCTTGTTCTTCCATTTTTAAATTGGGATAAAACGAAACTAAATAACTAATTGATACAAATTTTTTCATGATTAAAGGTGGAAGTTCAAACAACAAGAAAACAATATAGGTTAAGTGCTTTGAACATGATGACAAAGCAAAAAAATGTGCTAAGGCCACCTATTGACAAAATCTGCAATCACTTAGTTGCCAACCCAATAGAAAAAAGCACGTTTGCGAGACAAATGCTGCAACAACTTTTGTAAAGGTGCACGAAGAGAGAGAGAGCACCCCCCTCTTGGTAGTTTTTATTTAGAATAAAATAAAACAAAATATTGTCTGCTGGTCCGAACAGATAGCATGAAGCATAGTGATAAATCATAACAAAATTTTGTTATATTGAAACATGTTTAAAATACCAAAATGTTGGAGAAGTTATTAGAAAATGAAACCACTTGCACCTTTAGAGCAATAAATATAAAGCTTCTTGGGTTCCTGATTCAACTTGGGTTTGAGACCTCAGAGTTGCAAGCCAATGCCTTTATTGCCATAATCATCTGGCCATCTGTTGTCTATAAAAGTTTATCAGCACTGTCTCGAAGAAACAACTAAAATTTTAAGTAGAAGTAATACTGATAATCTCATTGCTCTGCAGAATATCTATTGCAGAAAGAAGTCTGTAATTTTTGATTGTATTGTGTGTATAATCAGAACCTTCTCTACCAATTCTTGAACTGTCACACAACATTCTACTATGCTGTCTGGCACATCTTTTTTATTTTATCACAAAATGATAGGCTTTGTGTCTTCATAATTGCACTTGAAATTGTAATGTCTTTCAAGATTAATATTAAACACAGTTACAATTTCCTTTTTGATAATTATACTGCAATAACAGTACACTATAAACTTTTAAAGCATTAAACGTTATGCTGGAATAGAAAAAAGGTGTTTGTTTATTGTATTTAATTAATTCCAGTAAGCATTTATTTATTTATTTAACTATAAACTAAATTGGCAATTACTAAAATTAATTTTATCAAACATCTATTGATGATGATAAGGTAATTTGTATACTTAGATTTCATCATAATGAATTATTTTCATAAAGGGCTGAACATTTAAGTAATATTAAGCATTTTTACATCAAGATGCATAGCAAAATGGGGTAAGATTCAAAATAAATTTTATTATATCAGTCTTTGTTTTAATGATATTCTACTGTATATATTTTTCTGTGAGAACTTGTATGCAAATATAACCAAATATTTTCATCAAATTTTATATGCAAATTATGAAAAAAAATGTTTTTTACAAGAAACTGTTAATACTACGATGTTGTAATTAAAATGCCTGAGTGAATGAAGATTTGCAATTTTTGTCAAAAAGAAAACACTTTGTTTAATAAAATGAATAGAAAATAAATGAAAAAGTACTTACTAAAATATACACACACTTCAGGAAAAAAAAAAAAAAACAGGAAAAACACAGATTGCTCTGTAAGTTATGGAATGGAATCCTTCCATTTGAATATGTTAAGATTGGGGAAGACACTTTTATTGGATGAAGGTCCAATTGACACAAATCTTTGTAGCAGTATATCTGACACAAATTTTCTATTTATTGAATACAAAATTACTTGGTTATTATATATGTTGATCATATGTATAAAATCAGTATCTGTTTTTCTCCCCACCTTAACCAAATATATAACAAATATATATTGTTGACTTTAAGGTATTTTCTTTATAAACAACAACATAAATTTGGTTTTATTTAAATTTTAATAACTACTAGAATTAAATGTTACACTAACCCAAGTTTAATCACATAACACTGTCTTATTATTATTTATAAATCACTATTTGAATCAGCACAAAATAAAACCTGAAATTATATTCAATAATTGCCTATATTTTTAAATGGTAAATAATAAATTCTGAAATACAGTCATTAAAAAGAACTTTCATTTTACAGTATTAAACCAGTATCCAAAATTACAGGAATTTTGGATAGTGGATGTTTGTGTTATAAATTACCACAAGCATATAGAGCAACGTATATTCTTTTAATGCATGATTTTTTTTTCTTTTTGGAATTATTCTTAACAGTTTGAAAAATGGCATCATTTTTCATAAAAATAATATTTAGATATTGTAGAAATTGGTTGTTTAGCAGATATTCTTAATATTTCATACTTTTGGCATTTTAATGATAACACTTTTGAGAAAAGACTGTTGTTTATTCTGTATTTCGTAGTTTTATTTTAATTCACTTACATAGACATATAGATAGATAAATATAAATGCATATTATTATACAGTACAATCTTTTCAAGATATAAATAAAATTACACAGAATTTTTTACAAAATCAGATTAGTTTAAATTAATGATTACATATTTAAATTTATTATAAGCATATGTAAATTTGGTTAGTTTTCAATATAGGTTATTTGAAAAGTGTAAGTTTAATCTTATTCTTTTTGTAATCCTCTATTAATGATTTAAATTAATAAATTTGTATAGTGTTTTTATATTTGTATTAATTAAGTTTCTGGACAAAGAATAAAATTGACAATGAATATTTATTGTATCAGTGATTTATTACCAAGAATTGTATTTAGTGGCACTGTATGTATAATGTTTAGATCTAAATAACATTGATAATCTTTATCAAGAATAATGCAGTGGATTAAAAATAGACAAAACAAAAATAATAAATTGTTTTTCAATCTAGCATGGATTTAAAATTAACAAAAAATAGTTTGATTGCTTTAATTTCTAATCTGGCTGGCTTAACAAGCTAAAATACATTATGAAAGAAAATGTATAAACAAACTTAATTGTTACATCTCTATGGCATATGCATGAGAAATTTGAATACCATTGAAATAATTCTAATTAATAAAAAAGAAAATAAAGGGGAAACTAATGATAATATTAAAGGCTAAAAAATAAGTCAGTAGACTAAAAGGAACAGTTGAGATTTATGCAGACACAAATCACTAAAGTGAAAATTGATTGGTTACCATCAAAATAGATAAATGGACAAACTGTTTACTATAACATGTAAACTGGAAATCAAAAAGAAAAGTTTGTGCAAAAAAATAACTTATAAATATAGAATGTTTTTGGGCTGCAATTTGAATAAAGTGTAGACCAATAAATTTTCTGTTTGTCTGGCTGTCTTTCCTTAATCTTGAAAAGAGTTAGATAGGTGAAAGAGAAGACCGGATATGGACTATTAACTATATACAAACTTTTGATGCAAACCAGAAGTCATTATTTTAGCTCAAAAATTTTCCACAGAAAAGTGTTAGATAGATGACCAGCACGACACTATTGTTAAAGGAATGGTCTGATGTACTGTACAGTGGCAAGATATTACTAATTTTAGGTGGAGAGCATATATTTTAAATTAAATAAATTAAAAATATGATTAAAAATTGCAGCTCAACATTATTGTAATGTCACAATAAATAATTGCTCTTTATTATTGATCTAAGTAAATTGTTTAACACTGTGTGGTTGATTGTAAAAGAATATAAAATCATTAAATGGAAAATATGCATTTCTCTTAATTTTAATCATATGTGAAAGAGCAAAAATGCATTACTGGTTTGAAATGAATTTTAATATTTTTAATAAAATTATAAAAAATACGACATTTTCACAAAGATGAGAACCTTGTTTCTGTCAGTCTTTCTGCCGTTTCACTTCTACACCATCAGCGATCCTTAAGACAATTCACAAAATTTTCTGGGGATGACCTTCCTTTTAAGGCTACTGCCTCCACAAAAAAAAATGTAAAAACAGGCAAAGCGTCCTCTGGTGTTCGTTGCCACTGTCACAATATCACATTTTAAATAAAAAATAGTAAAAACCGCCGGCCATGTCTTTTTACTATTTTTTATTTAAAATTTTGAATTTTAATAGTTTGAATATATTACCTAATTTTTATGCACTAGTTTCAAAAATTAATCTGAGTCATGTTCTAATTTAAAAAATAATCATAAATTCTTTTAAATAATTTATAATACTTAAATTACTTCAGATTAAGTTTACTTTTAAGTTATCCAACATACCAATTAAATGATTTGCATAGAGGATGAGAATCAATTTTTTTTTCAAACAAAATAATCTTGTATGTAATGTTTTTAACATCTCATTGACTTATAAAAAGTTATAGCAAGAGAAGATCAACCTAAATCAGTGTTTCTCAACCTCTAATGAATCGTCACCCCCTTCAGTAAAACTGTTATGTAGTATAGCCCTCTTTACTACAAAATTCCAATGCTGAGGGCCAAGACTAACGCCAAATTCGTACTGCATTTAATAGACTAGTGTAATGTTATATGTTTAATTATTGTACGATATAATGAATAAAATATCTAATTATTCTTAATATAATGTTTTACTATATTGGCCAGAAAATTGTTTTATGCCCCCCCAAAAAATATATATATAAATTGTTACTAATTGCCTCCTCAACATGGAAAAACACCCACATGGGGGTGACATTGCCCCTGTTGAGAAACACTGGCCTAAATGGTGCAAAAAATTTAAAATAATAATAATTTTAGAAAGCCATTGAATGAGCATATAAACTTAGATGAAATCCATAGTAGTAGTAGTACAGCTTATGATCATCAGTTTTATTTTAATAGTGAGAAGCCATAGAGTATGTGTAGCAGAAGACAAATGAATAATAATCTTTTACTAAAAATGATTTCATATTTTGGATCAATAAAATTCTCATTATTTAGATGGTTATACCAATGAATGCATGTCTATATGGAAGAGTTTAAATTCATGTGTGAAATAGCCTGTATTTTCAAGCTAGATCCTTAAACAATATTTTACCTTTCAAAATAATTATTATATAATGAAAGTTTATTGCCTTTCCTGACTTAATTTAAGGTTGTGAATTTAAACATTTTTTAAAAAATTCAAAATTAAATCAATAATCGTGAGAGCTATAACACACTTTTGGTAAACCTTTATAAAACTATCTGTTACTCTTATAATTCTCAGAATTTTATTTAACTTCTACATTTGCCACAAGTTGTGTAGATAATTAAATTAGTGAATTAATTTTGAAACTGTGATATTTTGTGATAAATGAAAATTGGATTATGAAAATAAATGCCCTAACTAACAAAATGACATTAATGTGTATATTTAATTCAAAAAATACATCCATTGAAAGCATTAATTCAAAAAGAACACAAGAAAATATGTAAGAAGTTTTCTGTTATGAAATCAATATTTTGATAGCTTGATAAAATAAATTGATAATTTTTGTATTAACAAGTTTTTATAGGTTATTGGATGATGCAAAAATTCTATATGTTAAGTCAAAATAAATTTGATTTTAATGCAAATTCTATTACATTTTTGATAAATATCACAAAACATATTGCTTCATTTAAATAGAGAATTATCATTTTATATGGAAATTTTTTTTTGTTCTTGTTGAAAGAATTGTTTAAAAATTACTGAAAATTCATTCAAATAATAATTTAATTGAAATTCATAATATATTAGAATTACCTGTTGCTTTGCAAAGATGTATTCCTAAAACTTGTTACATTGGATAAAACTATTGTTGACAAAAAAGATTGGAGAAAATCTGTATGAGATTTAATAAAAATATAAAAATCAGAATAAAATTGTAATTATCATACTTTTCTGTATAAGAATCATATACAGTAAGACCCCACGTTACTGTATATGTATATTTTCAATGTATAGTTGTTTTGAATTTTACATTTTATTGTCCTTTAAAAAAATACTCACTCTGCCAGAATCACTCTGCACTTTTAGTACTATTCTCCTAAGTCACTCTTTTTTCTAATTGTTCAAGAACACTGCTGCAATAGATTTTCTAAATTTTGGTAAGCAGTCTGTTTATCTCTGAATATATCTCTAGAGAAGCATATGCCTTCCTTTAACCATAGATTTTCAGATATATACATTAAAAAAAAATACATAAATGCACAGATCTTTTTCTGTTTTAGATAATCTATAATAACTACCTCCTCTTCTCAAATTGGTCCTTGCTCTTCAAAAACCTTTAGACTTCTGTCACAAGACAGTTAAAAGAACTAGGATATATTTAACTATTTCTATACAGTTTTTAATGAAATTTGTAACATTTTAGTGGGAAATCCTGATATATTTCTGACAGTAAAGTCTTCAATTTAATTTTTTTGAAGGGAATTAATATCTAATCAATGAGATGTTGGACTTCATTTGTATAAGTGTAATTTGTATAACTTCATTTGTTATGATATTAAATGTAGCTGGGATTGGTTTACATAACAAGCCAGCAATTACAGTGGGCATAAAATTAACATTTTTAATAGTAATTTTGGAAAAATCAATGAAATACATGTCTATATATTCTATCTTCTTCTTCTTCTTCAGCTTTTCCCACACTATGTAGGGTTGCTGTTTCTGATGAGTCGTCTCCACTGCTCCCTGTCCTGGGCTGCCTCCACATTCAGATGCTTTTCTCTCAAGTCCTCCTCCACAAGATCCATCCACCTTTTCCGCGGCCGTCCCCGCCGCCTCCTCCCCCTCACTCTCATCTGCATAACCTTCTTCCCTCCGTACCACATGACCAAACCACTTCAACCTCGCTTCCTGTATCTTTGCTTCTATGCTCACAACTTTCACTGTCCCCCTCACACATTCATTTCGAATGTGATCCCATCTCGTAACCCCACACATCCAACGGAGCATCCTCATCTCCACCACCTCCATCCTTTTGACATGGGCTATATAGAATATATAGATATGTCTATATATTCTATATGAAACAATAATTATTTACTGAAGAATATATAGAGATATGTATTCTGTTGACATCAATTATTGGTATTTAAGTGTTTTTTTTTATTCGTACATTCTCTTTGTGTAATCACAAATTAACTTAACTGTGTGATCATCAATACCTAGTACTTGATCTTGATTTCACTTTCTTAATACAATAATTGAATTGTTTATTTTAGCTGATGCTAACTAATATAAATAGTATTGATATGACTGTAGAATAATAGCATGCAGTATCACTGATGCTGCACACTATTATTCTGCAGTCATGTCTTTACTTTTCTTCAATATATTAATAGAAAAATGTTGTTAAGGTCTTACATGTTTTCAAAGTTATCTGTTCCATTAGAAAAAAAGACAAATATTTATTGAAGCACAGAATTTTACATTATACTTCTATATTATTTGCTTATTTACTAAGTACATCAGATAATCTATTAAAAATACATTTAAATAAGTGGACGGATTTTACTGGCTTATTGAACAAATACAAATGGACCCCGACGTGCAATTAACTGATTGCCCCTATAAGTCGGCTTCTTACAGAAACACAGCTTCCCTATTATCAAATGTCACAGCACACCACTGTCAGTACATGGCTTCTTATTTCGTATCTAAAATCATGTGATAATATAATGTTAGTCTGACTACCATGGATATACAGTAACTCACAAGCTATGTGCAGCTCTTCTAGACTCTTATTGCAGTTTCTATATACTTATACAATTTCTTTTTATAAACTTTGTACCTACTACTTAAACATAGCTTTTTATTAGTTTTCTGTAGTGTACTATCACATAGTGTAATATACACAGAGATTGTATGTGTAAGTCACAACTTAATCTTCAATAGGCAACTGNTATTAATTTAAGTCAGATTTCAAATTGTTTTTCTAAGCAAACTAATTTTTGAAATATGCTTTTGTATTTAATACATAATATGCATTTGAATTTTCTTAATTTGTTGATGTATAATATTAACAAAAAACATGCAATAAAGAAAAAAGCATTTTATGACATCAGTGATTATAAAATTGTCGATGAATCAAAACCTTTCTTGCAGATTTTATCTCAGATTTCATCTAGATCAGTAGTTCTCAACCTTTTGAAACCATGGAATACTATTCATACACTTTTTATTGTGTGGAGCATTTGCATCAATATATTCAAAAATTGATAAGCAATTCTGTGTTTACTATTGCAATGAAGCAATAAACTAATAATCTTTATTGTATTGAATAAAATAATATGTTTTGGTATATTCAGTAAATTTGCAATATAAAAAGTTTTTTCCCCTATGGAGCATTTGAGCAAGTCTACAGAACACTGGTTAAGAACCACTGCTCTAGACAAATGTGGCTTATTTCATCTCCATGTAACATTTAATCCATTTGTCAGGACAAATAAGAATTTGTGCATGCTATTTTTGTTAATACTATATCTCCTGAGAATTTCTTGTACTTGATAATCTTGACGTAATGAACCTGCCACCAGACTATCAAATCTAACAGCAAAACAGTATGCTGTGTGTATTCAGTTTTAACAAATTTTCAAAGCTTGAAACTACCATGTACTGTATATCTAACAAATTTAATGTGCATTTTTGAATCCACAATTCTAATTACTTTGGGAACAATTTCTTTTGGCATACAATTTTGAATACTCTGTACACTCAAAACAAACATTTTGAAATTGACTGTTTGCTACATTTGAAATATCTGATAAATGTGGGAATGTTATTGAGAGAAAGATTGAAATTGTTGGCATTCTGATTTTTACATCTTGTCCAAAATTGCATTGTTTTAAGCATTGATAAATGATGATCAAAATTTGAAATCAAAATCCTTATGGACCAGTCCTTTTAAGACACGGATTTTAGGTAAGATTTCAATAGTAAAATAAATTATACTATTGTAATATTTATCCAATCTTTAACACACTTTTCATTTTCATTCTTCAGATCTGTTGGCAAAAATCTGTCTTATTTAAAAAATTCCCTTTTATCTCGAGAACTAAATATTATCAGGACCATTTGAATAATTTTGGCAACTAAGGCAAGCCTAAGAACAGCATGAATGTATTTACATTTCTATAAACATTATGATGCCTCTTTATTATACCTTGGTGTTGGAGGCAGTTGCCTTTCCACCTCATCTATTGGCACAAACCTGACTATTATCTAGAATTACATGGTTTGATAAATATTAGCCAATTCAAACTACAGATTTCTTAAATCTCTTAATGGCAACTCTTCTTGAGACATTTTGTGATTGTATTTATAATGATACCATACCTAAGACCAGTTTGAATTTTATTGATCTGATTTATTATTTTAACAAATTACAGATGTACTGTATATCTTGTCTCAAATGGTCAATGTTTTAAATAATTCTGAATTTAGAACATCAGCTTGTAAAAGCCTACATAATTCAAAAAATAGAAAAAATTCTGCTTACGTAAATTTATATTGCTTAATAGACTTTATATAATTTTCTTAATTATGGTCAAATTCTGTTTAACCTGTTCTCTGTTGGACCTGAGATAGTGAGTTCCTTCATCAGATGTCACTACTTGTCATGTTTATCAAACCAAAACTAACTTTCAAAATATGGTTTGTTTTTGTTTTTACATTTTTTCATGTATCTGTTTTGTTTGTACAAAATAAAAAATATTCTGGATTGATACAATAGCCACAATTATTTTATTTATTTTTTTCTAAAACGTGTAATTTTCGTTTGGGTTAAAATTGAAAAATATTCAATATGAAGTGACATATGTTGGAGAAAAATTTAAACATGCGGCAGGTTAATTTGGTTCTTGGTTGTACATGTTTTGCACTTTTACATTACAAATTTTCTGCAGGGTACTTTCTCTGTTATAGAACATTTTAGTTATATATTCTACATTTATACAATTGCTTATTCATTATTCACTTTGAAATGGAAAAAATTAAAGCAATTATTAAAAAGGTGAAAAAGCAAATTATGTGTTCAGTTTGGGTTAGTTCTAACCGACAGCAAATCTCTAGCAAATGGAAAAGCAGAGTAACATATAACACTGTTTCTGACATTTTCCTGTATAGCAAGTCGTTCTGCCAGTCAAACACATTGAACATTTTCACTTTGCATATTTTGTAGTGTAAACCAATTTCACTAAGCAAATAAAAATTTCCCGCCAGTTTATTTTATTATTTTTTTTCACTATTTGCTGTCAGTATGAGCTAACCTTTAGAGTGACTCTTTATTGTTTCACTTCACTGAGTAGTGACAAATTCATCGAAAAACAAAAAAAAAAATTTGCCAAGTTTTTAAAAGTACAGAACTTAAAAGGAAAAGTAAACTCCATGTGAAATTATGTTTTCTTCAAATGTATTATACATGCAGTAAATTGAGACTATTTTGTTAAGAATTACACATGCAAATTCAGTTATATAATGTTAATTTGTGTTGTGCCATACTTTTGTGATAACTATATTCACTCTGCAAGAAATTCAAAACTAGCTTCACTTGTATATTTTTCTCAGTTTTCTTGAGAAATGTATAAATGGGGTTTGGCTTTACTGAGTTTTTTTAATATATTTTTGTAAATAAAAATACTAGTTTCACATTGCCAGTGTTAATAATGCACATATTGCTACTTTTATTATTAGTTCAATAGATTACTCATTATTAACAGTTGGTCCAGTATCAATCGGTGCATTTTTTCTAATATAAATATTCACCATTCTAACAATTCCAAATCAAGTATCCAAATCCAACAAACAATATTGTTTATTCGATTTGGATTTTTAGTCTGTCAGATACATTACATTTTTTTGGGCTATGCTAGTATGCTGTAACAGAAACAAGTATTATAGGTGGATAATAGTAACATGCAGCCTAGTAGATATATCAAGTGAAAACCTAAGAAATTTTGCTGGATGGTTACAACAGTGTGTTAAGTATTCACAGAAATTTTTAAGATAATAAACAGAAAATTCATTGAAGTGAATGGCTGTTGCCAGAGGCAAAACTGAAGGTGAGAGTAGATTAACCAACAATACAATATTGACCTGAGCAATTTTTATTAATTCTGTCTAAAATTCAAAAATATTTGATATTTTAGTAAATGAGAGATGATTTTTGACAAACGCCTTGTATGGCTATATTAGATGCAGTTTCATAAATATAAAATTTATTAAGATAAATCAGTTTTTTGTTTTTTTTTTTTTTTTGTGTGTGTGTGTGTTGGCAAGAGAATGAAAATGAATTAGATTTTTAAAAATTCGTTAGAAAAGCATGTACTATAATAAAATTTCCAAATAAAATAAGCAATTTAATATACAAATTTATTATTGGAATAAAAATAGATGTATATTTACATAGCAAATTAAAAAATTTGAATTAAATTCAGTCAGTGGCGTGTCGTCAGTGCCGCTTTCCTTGTATTTTCTAAAAAATAAATACATATTGTGCAATTATTTTCATATTTTAATGTATTTTGGATTAATTAAAATTAATATTTTATTATAACCGCATAATGTATCTTATCACAAATTTCTATACTACATGTGAAAAAAACTATAAAATTGCTATTGTATATTGAAATATCAGTGTCAGAATGGAAGTGCTATGTGCAACTTCCAAACAGCCAGATTATACTCATTTGCACATGCTCTTTATAGAGCACCAATCTCACCTGTTTAGCTGGTGGAAGCTACACACATATAATGCTTCCAATGATTCTATCCAGGACTGGTTCTGGGCTGTTAGCCACCTGCCTGCTAGATATTTGGCCTTGCCCGATTACACGAATCACGAGTAGGTTTATAATTTAACCCAACCGATAAGAATTTACTGGTATGTTTTTATGATAGTTCTGTATAGCTGACAGGAGTTTTAAAAAATCCATTAAAATATTTGATATTTTTATTCTGCTCTCTCATCTTATATTACTTACGAATTTCAATGTTAAACCAGTGATATTACAATTTCGTATGTCCATCTTTAAGGGGATGCACGAAAAAACGTGTTTCTTGTACAGTGTTAAAAAATTAACCGTTACTTTGGTAGCATCATTTACAACTAAATTTAATGAACGAGAGAGATGCACAAGGTACAGAAAAAGCTCTAGAATTTATTTTTCTTAAATTTACTGTTTATGTATCCATTGTCATAAAAATTTGTCTTTCCAGTACTTTCCCAAGACAACAAATATTCAAGTACAAAGTAATCGTTTTCGACTTATTTGTACTTTAGAAGTAGTTAAATAATTAAGAGATTAGGGACATAAATAAAAGAGCCGAAATTTTACTTAAAAGCTTAACTGAACCAATCTCTAGCCGAGTACAGTGGGGACTGATTTCTTTCTAATGTTAGATAATAAAGACAGAAATTTTTCCAGTTCAACGAGTGTGACCAAAAAGTTATAAATTTTGAAAATTTCTGGACCAGGTGTCCAGGTCCGAAAACAAATGACTATTAAGTTTGACAAATTTAGATTTTTACAGATATGGTGAGAAACGTTTAAAATTTACAACAACCCTGTTGCGTCTTTTGAGGTATACTAGTGATGCGACAAAAGAGGTATTTGACATTAACCAGTATCAGCACCCTTGGGATTTGGCATGCATGCACACACTGCATACCTCCAAGATCATCTCTGATTCCATCCATGAAGCCACTCGTAGGGAACAATTTTAACTAAGTGGATTGTTTTAATATTTAAAAAGTAAAGAATGTTTTATGTTATTTTTATGTACATTTCTTCACAAACTATATTTAATTATAATTTTCTGTAAAAGTATATTCATACAATTGAATATTTTGTACTGGGTATGTATAATTGTATATCCATCACACATTTTATTTTACAAAGTAAGTTAATAATTTTATTTTTAATTTTAGTTCGTGGCTAGCGATTTAGAATATAATTGTGATATTGAAAATTTATTTTAAAAGAATTTTGGCTCAAGACCATATAATGAAAAAGAAAACATTTTTAAAAGAGAAAGACAACGCCTAAATTAAATATAAATATGTCAACAAAAAAATTTGTCTGACATTTTCACAATAAAATTTATGAAGATATAAAATGGCTTTGTGAATGCATAGAAATGAAAAAATTGTTTTGTTGGCCTTGCCTACTATTTTCAAATAAAATTAGTGTGTGGAATAAGAACAGCTTTGAAGATTTAAATAATTTGAGTAAAGCTGGCAAAAGACATGAAAATTGTAAATGTCGCATCGATTCTCTTGTAAAATTGAAGCAATTTGGAAATCAAAGCTGAATAGAATTTAACATTAGTAAACAATATAAAATAAATATTGAGAATTATAACTTAATTACGGCTAATAGATATAACATATATTAATTTAGATATATTATATGTTTTTTATCAAAGCAAGAATTGGCATTTAGAGAGCATAGGGAATCTATTGAATCTAATAACAGAGGTTATTATTTGCTTATTTACTAAGTACATCAGATAATCTATTAAAAATACATTTAAATAAGTGGACGGATTTTACTGGCTTATTGAACAAATACAAATGGACCCCGACGTGCAATTAACTGATTGCCCCTATAAGTCGGCTTCTTACAGAAACACAGCTTCCCTATTATCAAATGTCACAGCACACCACTGTCAGTACATGGCTTCTTATTTCGTATCTAAAATCATGTGATAATATAATGTTAGTCTGACTACCATGGATATACAGTAACTCACAAGCTATGTGCAGCTCTTCTAGACTCTTATTGCAGTTTCTATATACTTATACAATTTCTTTTTATAAACTTTGTACCTACTACTTAAACATAGCTTTTTATTAGTTTTCTGTAGTGTACTATCACATAGTGTAATATACACAGAGATTGTATGTGTAAGTCACAACTTAATCTTCAATAGGCAACTGAAAGCTTAAAGCACCAGTAAAGTAACAGTGATATTTAGTATAGTGTATTATCTATGGTATTTTAAGTATATATAAGGCATTCTCATATTTCTGATACAGAGTATGGCTCTTGTCATGATAAGGTTTGGTCATCCCTGCTTTATACTGTTGAAATTCTGAAATCATGTTTGATAATAAAAGCACAAGATGTAACAAAAACTATGAAAAAGTTCATAGTTTTTGGACATATATGTATAGAATCTTCAAATCATACTTTTATTATGTATGAATGTTTGTTCATTCAAATAATTTTTAAAATTTGAATTTAATTTTGTTAAGAATTTACTATAATCGTTGAAATATNCTCTGATTCCATCCATGAGCCACTGGTAGGGAGCAATTTTAACTAGGTGGATTGTTTTAATATTTAAAAAGTAAAGACTATTTTATGTTATTTTTATGTACGTTTCTTCGCAAAACTATATTTATTTATAATTTTCTTTAAAAGTATATTCATACAATTGAATATTTTGTACCAGGTATGTATAATCGTATATCCATCACACATTTTATTTTAACAAGTAAGTTTTTTTATAAGTTTATTTTTAATTTTAGCCCTTCATGGGCTAAAATTAGCTAGCCCATGGTGCTAGCAATTTAGAATGTAATGGTGATATTGAAAATTTATTTCTAAAAAGTTTTGGCTCAAGACCATATAATGAAAAAGAAAACATTATTAAAAGAGAAAGACCAATGCCTAAATTAAATATAAATATGTCAACAAAAAAATTTGTCTGACATTTTCACAATAAAATTTATGAAGATATAAAATGGCTTTGTGAATGCATAGAAATGAAAAAATTGTTTTGTTGGCCTTGCCTACTATTTTCAAATAAAATTAGTGTGTGGAATAAGAACAGCTTTGAAGATTTAAATAATTTGAGTAAAGCTGGCAAAAGACATGAAAATTGTAAATGTCGCATCGATTCTCTTGTAAAATTGAAGCAATTTGGAAATCAAAGCTGAATAGAATTTAACATTAGTAAACAATATAAAATAAATATTGAGAATTATAACTTAATTACGGCTAATAGATATAACATATATTAATTTAGATATATTATATGTTTTTTATCAAAGCAAGAATTGGCATTTAGAGAGCATAGGGAATCTATTGAATCTAATAACAGAGGTTATTATTTGCTTATTTACTAAGTACATCAGATAATCTATTAAAAATACATTTAAATAAGTGGACGGATTTTACTGGCTTATTGAACAAATACAAATGGACCCCGACGTGCAATTAACTGATTGCCCCTATAAGTCGGCTTCTTACAGAAACACAGCTTCCCTATTATCAAATGTCACAGCACACCACTGTCAGTACATGGCTTCTTATTTCGTATCTAAAATCATGTGATAATATAATGTTAGTCTGACTACCATGGATATACAGTAACTCACAAGCTATGTGCAGCTCTTCTAGACTCTTATTGCAGTTTCTATATACTTATACAATTTCTTTTTATAAACTTTGTACCTACTACTTAAACATAGCTTTTTATTAGTTTTCTGTAGTGTACTATCACATAGTGTAATATACACAGAGATTGTATGTGTAAGTCACAACTTAATCTTCAATAGGCAACTGAAAGCTTAAAGCACCAGTAAAGTAACAGTGATATTTAGTATAGTGTATTATCTATGGTATTTTAAGTATATATAAGGCATTCTCATATTTCTGATACAGAGTATGGCTCTTGTCATGATAAGGTTTGGTCATCCCTGCTTTATACTGTTGAAATTCTGAAATCATGTTTGATAATAAAAGCACAAGATGTAACAAAAACTATGAAAAAGTTCATAGTTTTTGGACATATATGTATAGAATCTTCAAATCATACTTTTATTATGTATGAATGTTTGTTCATTCAAATAATTTTTAAAATTTGAATTTAATTTTGTTAAGAATTTACTATAATCGTTGAAATATTTACTTTCAACTATTTTTTTACACAATTTATTTTATTAATACATCACAATATTATTTTTAACTAAATTTTTTTTTCACGTGAAAAGATATATAAAAAACATTTTAATTTTATTATTTCAAAATAATAACTCAGGCATAATGAAATGAATGGTGACTAGAATGATATTTTTTTATTAATTCAAATTTTATTCTTTTTGTAGAAGAAAAATCTCCTGATTTAACACAAATTAACTTTCTTATTCAAAATTAATATTTATTTCAGGTATCAAGAAGAAATTCTGAAGCAATTTTGTTTTATATAGAAAAGAACTAAAAATGTAAAATCATATAATAAAGTTACAGTGAATTTTAAAAAAATTCTTTGCTCATTTGATTTCATTTTTTTTTTATCACAGTTAGTTGTTGCTGTATTAAGGTAGGTATTTTTCTAGTTGATGTATTAAAACGTATGTTGTACTGATATGAAAAATTTTTTTCCCATTCACACAACTTTGTACATTTAAAAAAAATGCAATTATGAAATTAAGAATAATAATAAATTCTCAAATATATCTTGCTGTTGTCAAGTTAAAGATCTGTTTTTAATTTGGTTTTAAAAAAATTATTAAGCATTTACAGAAATGAAATTTATGTAAATCTTGATACTTTGCAAATTAATAACAAGATAATTACACTGACAATTAAAGAACAATTGCTATAAAATGAAGGTTACATAAAAAAGAACTTGCTTTAAGAATTAAATTTTATTGATAAATATTAAAATGTTAGATAAGTCAATCGTGTTTCTGTTAAACATTAAATTATATCATAGGCAAGTTCTCCCATTTTAGTCAGTTGTCCAAAATATCCCAAAAAAATGAATCGTCTGAAAAAAATGTTCATCAAAGGGTATATGGGATGATGCTCTGTTTCCTCGTAGGTGGCATTACTGTCACTAAAACATTTCAAATGGAAATTTGCGCATTCACATTTATCTGATACTTCAGCTACCTCTGTATATTAATAATAATAAATAATAGCAATAGTAATATCTTTATTGTACAAAAAAAATAAATTCAGAAGTTTATATAAATTTTATTTATATCAGCAAGTCACTGCATTGCACCAAGATGAAAAATTCAAAAGTTATTGCTTGCAGAGTTGCTATTGTAAATAAAATTCATACAAACTTTTGTGTTTTTTGTACAATAAAGATGATATTGGTATTATTAATATGCAGATTCAGAGGCAGCTACAGCCTGTCAGATATGAATGTGAGCACAGATCTATTGAACTAAAAAAAATTCCAATGTTCATAATTTCCAATAGATATATCATTTGACCAAAGTGTTCCAAATAAAAATTTTAATTTTTCCTCATAAAATTTGAAAATATAATATAAAAAGAAAAAGGAAACAAGGGGTCCATTTGTCATGTTCGTTTTAGCAATAATAGTGCCATCTTGTGTTCCTCTTGACACACTATTTTTTTCATAAGATGCATATTTTTTGTGATATTTAGATGACTGATTAAAATGGGGCACAATAATACTGTGTCTGTATACAGTATTATTGTGGTGGACTAAGTGGTTTATTTAAAATTTTTTTTGTGTAAAATGTTTGTTTTAAACAATTTGTGTTTATAATAAAATATAGATCCTATCTGAAAAGCAAATTTTATTTGTTTTTATTATAAGAATGATAGAGATGAAATATTTCCTAATTTATAAAATATATAGCAATGGTTAATTACTATTATTTAAATTATGAAAGTTTAAAATTTTTGTAGACAAATCTTAATTGTTTCATTCAATAGTACAGAATGAGTTGATAGGTCAAAATGATTTATTAATTTTACTGATATTTAGCAATTATGTATATATAAGATGATATATATGAATGTGTAATTAGGCTTGATTTGAAAAACGTGAATATGAACCAAAGCAAGATAAAATGTTGATTGTGTTGTTTCTAGTTTAAACTTTCCTAATAGTCAAATCTTGATACAGCACTACCCTTGTAAAGAACTAATAAAGACTTGTGTGAATGGATTTTCTTCCCATAAATGTTAGATACATTTAGTATCTATTGTTACTGAATTATACATTCCCTGTTGCAAATATCACCAAATCATATGGTTCAAATTTAAACTTGTATAGACCTTATTATTACATATTCTAATTGTTTTGAGCGATTTCAGTTTGTTACTACATTATTTAGGGTCAGTTTCTTAGGCAAACAAATGATGGTGCTAAATTGAAGTTGACTAAATACACAAAAGTAAAGAAAACTTTGCGATGATTAGTCAGATTATGCTATGTCATGCTACCTTGTAATTTTATTGTTTTTTATGGGAAAAGAGGGGTATTAATTTTGGAAGTTAATCATTTTTAACAACTAACTTTACACTTTTCTCCTCCCATATTTTAACTAATTACTACTACAATATTATAATTTTTATCATTAAGAAAGATTGTAAACATATTTATGCTTATTAAATAAGCATAAGTTTTTATGATGTTTTGCATCATTCAGTTTCCTAAATGATATATTTGTCAGAGTACTTTTAATACAGTTTTAAACTTAATTTTGATAGTTTCTTCATTAATTTAATTATTTTCAAAACATACATTGTAAAAATACAAAGTATTACAGACAATACAAATATGAATTCTTGTCTTTTCTTTTGTCCTCTTTCAACATCAAGGAACATAATCCACGCAGTGGAGTCGACCTTTCTAGACTCCGCTGTGTGGATCATGTTCCAGTGATGTTGAAAGAGGGCGAAGGAAAAGACAAGAATTCATATTCATATTGTCTGTAATTCTTTGTATTTTTACAATGTATTTTTTTGAAAATAATTATATTACGTTCTGGATTTTTAGAAAATTTTTTTTACAATGTAAATAATTTAATTCTGTTAATAGAATTTAATATTTTATCTGTCAATATAATAATTAAGCTTAAATCCATAAATTCTTATATATGTATTTAATGTGAAAATATTGCCTCATAACATGTATTGACTTTCGTTGATTGTAATTTATCTATTGCTACATTTTCTCTGTAATAGTAAAGTTCCAAAATAAATAAGTTAAAGTAAGAAAAAGTACTTGCCACTTATATTGTAATTATAAAATTGCTAGTTTTGTTGAAAAAATGTTTAAAGAATGTTTTGTCATGAGAATTTACACATTTTACTTGTCATGTGTCTGATTTCTAAAAGGAAGTAATGACAATTTATTCTGGTTTACCTGCTATTTTTAGAAAAGAGTATTCTCTCTTTGTGGGAGATCTGACTCCAGAAGTGGATGATTTAGAATTGTATAATTGTTTTTCATCTAGATATCCATCTGTCAAAGCAGCAAAAGGTAAAAAGTTTTATAGTGCTTTATCTATTTGAACATTTTATATTTCTAGTATTTTACTTATTATTTTTTCCTTTTATCAGTTGTATTGGATCAAGATGGAGTTAGTAAAGGTTATGGTTTTGTGAGGTTTACAAGTGAAATGGAATATCAGGCAGCTTTAGTCGAGATGCAGAATGCAGACGTGGTGGGTTCGAGACCCATTCGCGTCAGTGTAGCTACTCCAAAGAGGTAAGTACTGTTATGATCTATTAACAAAGCTAAAAAATTCTAGTTGCCATTTATCTTTTGAGCCTGAGTTTGGAAGTGTTTGTTTATTTTTTTGTTGTTCTTTGTTAAACTTTGCCTGAGTTATTTTGAAATTGAATTGATAAATATTGTGAATATAGATCAGTTTAAATAATCATACTAATTTATAATTTTAAAACATTAATAAATTTTGTATATATTTAACCCATCAGAAAAAAATGCCCTGTCTCTTTGATGATGAAAAATTCAAAAGTTATTGCTTGCAGAGTTGCTATTGTAAATAAAATTCATACAAACTTTTGTGTTTTTTGTACAATAAAGATGATATTGGTATTATTAATATGCAGATTCAGAGGCAGCTACAGCCTGTCAGATATGAATGTGAGCACAGATCTATTGAACTAAAAAAAATTCCAATGTTCATAATTTCCAATAGATATATCATTTGACCAAAGTGTTCCAAATAAAAATTTTAATTTTTCCTCATAAAATTTGAAAATATAATATAAAAAGAAAAAGGAAACAAGGGGTCCATTTGTCATGTTCGTTTTAGCAATAATAGTGCCATCTTGTGTTCCTCTTGACACACTATTTTTTTCATAAGATGCATATTTTTTGTGATATTTAGATGACTGATTAAAATGGGGCACAATAATACTGTGTCTGTATACAGTATTATTGTGGTGGACTAAGTGGTTTATTTAAAATTTTTTTTGTGTAAAATGTTTGTTTTAAACAATTTGTGTTTATAATAAAATATAGATCCTATCTGAAAAGCAAATTTTATTTGTTTTTATTATAAGAATGATAGAGATGAAATATTTCCTAATTTATAAAATATATAGCAATGGTTAATTACTATTATTTAAATTATGAAAGTTTAAAATTTTTGTAGACAAATCTTAATTGTTTCATTCAATAGTACAGAATGAGTTGATAGGTCAAAATGATTTATTAATTTTACTGATATTTAGCAATTATGTATATATAAGTTGATATATANTCACACCTGTACAGGAGAGAACAACAGGTACAATAAGCACTTTATCCATCCTCATATGAATTGGCTATTTCAGCATTGGACAGGTTTAATTGTAATTTGAATATTTAATAAAAAGGTATTATTAAAAATTTTTAGTCATCCTATTTGTGAATTGCTGGAAATTTATTCAGATTTACTTAAACTTGAAAATATTACTAGTTTACTCATCTAGACATTTTTCAGGGCGTTCACTCCAACTGTTCCAGGACAAGATTATTCAGCATATTATCAATATCAAACTGCTGCATATGACTATCAGAGTTATTATGCAGCTTGGCAAGGTTATCAACAGCAACAGCAGGCTGCAGCAGCAGCACAGCAGCAGCAACAGCCACAGCAGCAGCAGCAGCAGCAACCCGCCCAACAGTATTACTATACATACGATCAGTCATTGTATACCGCATATACAGATCCTCAGTATCAGCAGCATTTTCAACAGGTAATATCTTAATCTTACCCATAAGGTTTCCTTTATTTTGTGTATATATGTATACTGTATATATAAAACTGGTTTTTTTTCATTCGGCATTGTAGATGGTTGTAGAGAGAAACTATTGGGTTTAGAAAGCTCAAATTTTAAACTTAAGCCTTTCTCATTATCAATGAGGTACAGCAAAACTTCCTGATCGATAGATCAAAGTTCATTGGGGTATTCCATAGACCTATTCACTAGCATAAAAAATTTGTCCCAAAAAAAAAAATGTTAAAAATGACAGTTTGAATGTTACTGTGTTTATAATTTACAACAATTTGATTACAGATAAAATTTTTCTATTTATATAATTTATTTCCATGAGTAACCCTGCACGAACATTTTGATCAAAACAAACTGTTTTTTGACACAAGGAAATTTTTTTGCTTTAAAAAATTATAAGTACTTAAAATAAAATTAAAAATTTCCATCTGGTAGTAAATATGTGAAACACAGTGTGCAGAGTAATGTAGTGCCATCTATGAATGGAATGTTTTATAAAAATCATACGTTTTTAGATTGACAATAAATCATCAGGTAATTGTTATACGTATTTGCTTGACAATATATCATCAAATGATTGCATAAGGGTTAATTTATGATTATAAAAAATGAAATTGCATCAAAACAAATGAATTTTATTCAAAATGTTATTCAGAATAACAAAAGCTCAAATTTATGCAAATTAAAACTTTTTTAAACTTTTTTGATTTGGTGTATCAAAAGTGTCAATTGGTGATGCTTTCAGTTGTCACTGACTGAACTGTACCTCATTGTCTTATCTTGATGCAATAATACAATTATTAAACAAAACAACAATTGATATGCAAATAAAATCATCTGAGATGTAAAAAAAATTGGTCCAAGTAAAAACTTATGATAATTTAGATGACAGTCAAAATTTTTCTTGGGTGTTTACCTTTAGTAAAGATTAGCTTGGTGCTTCAAGCTTATCTTTACCAAAGAAAAACTTTAAGAAAAATTTTGATTGTTGTAAAATTTTACATCTCAGTGTTTTTCTTTGGATTTATATTGCCAAAAAAAAATTTTTGATCTGCAGTGGGACGTAAACGCACAACTTCTGCTTACTATGCAGATGCATTGCCACTTACACTACCAAATTTAATTAATTAATAATAAGAGAGAGATGGCACTTAAAATTTGCCTCTAGTACCAAATTACTTAGAATTTAATTATTAATAGTAGCAGTAAAATAGCCCAGTTCATTATGGCAATCATTTGGCCTTTATTTTGTTTCATATAAAATGTGGTGTGTTTTGAAAACAATTAATTAAGGTACAGGAAATTAAGGTAATTCTACTGTAAAATGTGTCCAGGTTCAATATACTGAATATATTTTACAGTAATATATTTGTGATTTGTATCTAGTTTTTTTTTCCTCTCTCCTCTCTCAGTTGATTTAGTTAGCAAAGAAATGACCACTAGAATTTTCACCATTTAGTTTCTTTACTTTCTTCTGTGGTTATTTGTAATCCAGGGATGCCACTATTAGGGTGCAGTCATGCTTTGCAGTTGTCTGTACAGCTTAAAATTACAATCTCATGGCTAAGTTTCTTGCAAAATCAATCACACTTAGAAATGAATCAAACAAATACATCCTTTGTCTTTTGTCAAAAAGAGAGCATTTTTAATTTTAATAGACATTTTACAGGAATTTGTGATTATGGATCAATTCTATTCATTGTTATTCCAGTTTTTTTATTGAAATTTGCTTCATTTTAAATAGTCATAATGACATAAACATGCAGATTGTTTGATTTAAGCTTTTAGGCTTCATACGATATTTAAGAAATTAAGTAAATAACAATATGAGCCTGCTGGTCTTATTATTGTAATTATCAGACTTATCACACATTTTCCGATTACTCTAGCACTCAGTATCCCATAATGCATTTTGACTTTCTATAGTCCTCTTCAGTCAAGTTACATACACAGTTTGACAATGTGGTATTGTAATTAAAACAAACAGAAAAATAAATTCATTACTCAGATAAACCAATGTATACATTACACCCACTATTATAACAATAACTATAAAAAACCTTAATAAAATTGCTGTTAATTTACCAAACACTGTCACCATACTTAATGTTAATTTTTCTACCTTACATATACTGTTGTGTGTCATTCAGTTCTTGATGTTATTTTCATTTTGGTATTTTCCTTATCTTCTTTTTCAAATCCATTATACTATAAAACAAAAAAACTGTCATACTTCACACCTTACTGTCTGTTGACCTCCATTTTATTATTATTATGTTGGGTTTTGTGAGTTATACTCGGTTCACACTGGTGGCTTGTACTATGCCGGACCAGAGTCAAGGCATAGCAACCAAAACAAAACTAAAATTAAATAAGTGTGTCAGTGTCTGTATTCAGGAATTTCCTAACAATGTGGCATGTATTCAATATAGTGGCCTTCTGTAGTGTGATGTATGTATTTCTACTCAATTGTAATGTTTCCAGGCTTTTATGTAGTGTGTGTGGTATCACACCTGTACAGGAGAGAACAACAGGTACAATAAGCACCCTATCCATCCTCCACAGATGCCTTATTTCCTGGGCGAGTTCTGTGTACTTGCTAATTTTTTCAGTGCATGTGTTTTGTACATTGTGAGTGTTTGGAATGGCTATGTCTATAATGTATGTGATTTTATTGTGTTTGTCAATGAGTGTGATGTCTGGTCTGTTGTGGTAAATTATTTTATCTGTGATTATGGCTCTGTTGTAGTACATTTTGTGCGTGTTGTTTTCCAATACTGTCTGTGGAATGTATTTGTAGTATGGTTTGTGAATGTCTACCAGTTTCAGTTTCTTTGCAAGCTCTTGGTGTATTATATTTGCTACTTGATTGTGTCTGTGTAAATAATCTGTCTGTGCCAAGAGCTTGCAACCAGAAGTGAATGTGTTGTATAGTTTCTGGCATGATGTGACATTTTCTGCATGTGTCATTTGTGAGTGTTGTATGTTTGAGTATGTGTTTTCTGTAGTTTTTAGTATTTGACCTGATCCTGTATGGCAATCATGAATCCTTCCGTCTCCTCAAAGAGGCATCCCCGATCTAACTGTTTGACACAGTTTTGTCAACAAAATCCTGGGCCAGGTCGTAAGGATGCCTGCCATGGAGTGCCTTTCGAGCCCACGATTGCTTAATGGTGTCTATGCTTTTTATGCATTGTGTCATGTCTGTATGATGTGAGTGTAAGTTTAATGGTGTGTTATTTGAGTCTGCTAGAGTTACTGCTTTATGTAACTGTGATGTTTCTTGTTTCTTGTAGAAAAACTCTCGCAGTGACTGTATTTGTTTGTAGTGAAGGTTAACTATGTCAATCAGGCCACGTCCGCCTTCTTTACGTGGAAGGGTTAATCTTTCTGTGGCGGATTTAGGATGATGTTGTTTATGCTTAGTAAGTGTTGTTCTTGTTTTCCTTTGGAGTTGCTCGAGATCTGTGTGAGTCCAATGTATAACTCCAAAAGAGTATGTGAGTACTGGGATGACATATGTGTTTATTGCTTTAACTGTGTGTTTTGCATTTAACTGTGTTCTAAGTATAGCGTTTAACCTACTTTGGTATTCTTTAATTAATCGTTGCTTTATTTGTGTATGTTCTGTTAGTTTGGCCTGTTGGAATCCTAAGTACTTGTAGAACTCGCCCTCTTCCATGGATTCAATAACGTCTCCATTTCCAAGTGCAAAATCTTCTTTCTTCAGGATTCCTTTTTCTATGTGAAGTGTTTTGCATTTGTCTAAGCCAAACTCCATTTGTATGTCCTTAGTGTATGAATGTGTGATTTGTAGGAGTTGATGAAGTTGTTTTTGTGTGGATGCATAAAGTTTTATGTCGTCCATGTACATGAGATGTGAGAGTGTAAACTGTGTTGTTTTTTCGTGTCTGATATTGTAGCCGTATTGCGTGTTGTTTAACATGTTGGATAATGGATTCAGGGCTAGGCAGAACCAGAGAGGACTCAAGGAATCTCCTTGAAAAATTCCTCGCCTAATGAATATTTCGTTTGTTTGTATGGAAGTGTTACTAACCCTGAGATGTAGTGTTGTTCTCCAGTGCTGCATAGTGTTTTGGAAGAATGCAATGAGTGATGGATGTATTTTGTACATGTGTAGAATATGTAGCAGCCAACTGTGTGGAACACTGTCGAATGCTTTTCTGTAGTCTATATATGCCATGTGTATGTTTCTGTGTTGTTTGTGTGCTTGCCATAGAATGACTGAATCTATGGGTAACTGTTCTTTGCATCCCCTGTGATTTATACGGCAACCTTTTTGTTGTTCTATAAGAATGTTGTGTTCTTCAACATGTTTGTATATTTTGTTTGTGATACAGGATATCAATAATTTGTATAGTGTTGGTAGACATGTAATTGCTCTGTATTGTGTGGGGTCTGTGGTGTTGTTGTTTTTAGGTTTCATGTAGATGATGCCCTAAGTAAGAAATTTTGGCATGTCTTGTGGATTGATGATGTGTGTTAGATGTTTAGCTAGTTCTTGATGCAGTGATGTAAAGTTTTTGTACCAGAAATTGTGAATGTTGTCTACACCAGGTGTCTTCCAGTTGTGTGTTCTGTTAACAGCGTAGCGAATGTTGTGTACGTTTATTTCAGCACAGGGCATAGTTGGTATGTTATGCAAGTTTCTGTTCTCCTTTTCGATCCAGCCTGCATCGGCATTGTGTGTAACAGCATTGGACCAAAGAGAAGACCAATAAGTTGTGAGTTGTTCTTCTGTTGGTGTGCCACTGTGCTTTGTATCAGTGTTTGTTTTGGTACTGATTTGTGTGTAGAAAAGTTTTTCATTGTTTGTGAATAATTTATTTTGTTGTTTTCATAGTGTACATGTTTTGTATCGTTTGAGTCTACGTGCTTTGGCTGCGAGTTTTTGTTTTAGTGTATCGATGTATTCTGTAATGTGTGTGTTGTGATGTTCGTGTTGTGTGTGTGTTTTGATTTTCTTGAAAATGTTTTTGAGTTGTTTCTTTAATTTGGGTGTTATGTTTTTTTTAGTGTATTGTGTCAGCCTGCCTAATTGCTGTCTAATGTCATTTATTTGTGTTTCTATTCTTCTCTGCCAGGCAGGCTTGTGATAGAATTGTTTTGTGTGTGTCTGTTTGTGATTGTATTTTCAGTTCATGGTGTGTCACTACTGTGACTGCCCCAGCATAAACTAATGTATGAATGTCTGAGAGAGTAGAAATTAAATGGTTGTAGTTTGGTAGTAAATGAGTGTTTACATAATTTAGTGTTTTTCCTACTACCTTTGATGTGTTGATTTTCGGTATTCGTGGTCTTTGTGTGGGATCTGTGCCTGTATATTTAGTGAGTGTTTCCTGAAATATAAGTGAGAGCGTATTAACTAATTCTATATCTACGTTATCAGTGATGGACGAGGAAGTGTCTGTAGTATCATTAATGGTAGTTGTTGTATGTGTACTATTATCAATGATTGTTGCTGGATTATCCTGACAGGTTATGTGATCTTCATTAATGTTACATGTTTCTGTCTGTTGATGTATTTGATCAGCAACCTGTTGTTTGATAAGTTCAAGTGTTGTTTGTGGGATAAGGTTGTTGTGTACAATTGTTCTTTTTGATCGACAAACCTTTGTTCGGTGACAGTGAAGTGAGGATATTGTTGTATGAATCTACGGTGTAATTGTTGTCTGTATGCTATCATGTTTGTCTTGAGTTTTGTGATTGCGTAGTAAGTACAGATGATAAACTTGTTCATTTCTGATGTCCATTTCACCCATTGGCATGGTTTTCCAGCCTTTGTGGTCTGTGGATGAATTGCCACAGAAACACCAAGGCTAGGTTGATTCCTCACATCTGTTGAGGGCATTGCAGTAGCCATGCTTGGGCCGATGCAGCTTTCACCACCGGTAACCAAGGGAGACTGTGGCCTATTTTTCGAACGTGAGCCTCTGCCTAACCCACGAACGCGGACCTTGTTAACCCGGGCGACGTCCGAGCCGGTATCATACTT